>NW_012114866.1:5628167-5723851 GCF_000951035.1 Colobus angolensis palliatus | reverse complement strand
CTCCTGACCTCGTGATCCGCCCGTCTCGGCCTCCCAAAGTGCTGGGATTACAGGCTTGAGCCACCGCGCCCGGCCCCATATGCTACCTTTTTTAAAAAAAACCTTTTTTTCCCACAACTACCTAATAAAGCAAATAAACATATAAAATAACTAAAATTAATTGATAAATACAGTGACCACTGTGCTTTTAAGCATGTATATAAATCTAGGTTTCTTGGTAGAAGAAACATTGCTCAGCCTTTACTACTAAAATACTTGTCCAACAACTGGGAAATGAACCTATATTAAGAAACAAATCTTTCATGTTGCACAGGGCTATAAAGTCACAATTTATCACATTTTCACACTCAGAGTAAAATATTAAGAGGGATGCCAGTTTAGTTCCAAAGAAATGAAAAGACAATTAGGAGTGGATTATTACTCTCTCTCTTTGTTTTTTAATGGTGAACAGGAAATGACTACATCATCACTCATGAGGGTTGAAAATACAAAAATTCAATAACATGTCTAACTTCAGTTAGACTTCAGCTGAGCAAAACTATTAGTGGCCAACTTAACAACTGGTCCCAGTCTTTTAAGGAAAGGTTTCAGAACCTACAAAGAGTTTAATAGGCCACTACAAATATCACACACCTGATCTTTTTGCAATGAAGAATGATTTTTGAGTTTTACCAAATTTTTAACAATGTAAGAGCTAGCTTTTGGAATTGTCAAGTGCTTGGAAGGGAGTAAGTATTTATTATATAAAATTCCAATTCTATTGGTTACAGGGCAGTCTTCAAAGAGATGCAATATTAGAGCAGAAAAGAAATCTCTGAGCCAACACCTTTGACTTAGGAATAAAAAGAAATCTGGATCTGAGAGAGGTTCAGCCCCTTGCTCAATATCATACCAAGGAGCAGAGCCAGTTCACAGACTTTGCTTTCCTGCTTTCCAGTGCTTAATTCTTTTCTCTGTTACCAGGCGGTGTCTTTTCCTCAGACAGAGCCTTGTTTATTACAGTATTCCTCATGGGATGCATCCGCTGAAAACCCAGCTGCTCTGAATAAAAATAAGTCAGGAATGAGAGGGTCTGAGTAGGGTCCACCCTCCTCAGGAATATCAGAGAAGTTTGAAGAGTAGGGGAAAGGAGAAAAGAGAAAGTGATGCTATCTCAAGAAAAGGCCTCATGTAGGTTGGTCATATCTGAGCCCTCTGTGCTAAGGACTGCACTCCTCATACTCTTGTTGTCTGGAAACCACAACTGGTAGACAGTGCCTGAGCTCAACACCACTTGAGACAAGAGTAGAGGAGGATGAGGCAGTATCGATGGACTATTATTTCTTTGTAGATGAAACTGCCCCCTACTATCTGGGTGCACTGTACTTTAAATTACCTAATTATGATGACCAAATTGACTATGCATTCACTGAGGGAAGGGACTATGCCCAATTCATCTCTGTATCCTCAGGGCCTATCATGTTTGATGTACAATGAATGCTGGATGAAACAAGGAATGTATGAATGATGCATGTTGTACCTGGAAGAAAATCCCTAATCTTGAACACACCCTTCAGTTTTCAATATTATCACCGCCCCTAAAAATAAAAGGCATACAATACCAGACTTGATTGATCTATTATACTCTTTTCTTTAGTAGACTGTGAGAGAGAAAGGGAGAAGAGGGAATGTAATTTATGTCCTCTTGCCCTCCACTTTGGGCATAAACTGAAGTTCACCTTTGGTAAATGAATTAGCAGTTATGTATACAGCAACATATATCAAATATGCAAAATTTCAATGTAATTTTACTCTAAAATATTCAAAAATGGTTACCCTTGTAATGAGTTGGCAGTACAGAGATAATTTGTATTAGGTACTAAATTCACTGATTCGACAGACATTATTGAGAAGCTACTATGTATTAAGGGCTGTACTGGGTACTCTGGGAACATATACAAATAGTACAGGATCCTAGTCTCAAGTTTTGCATATTGTCGTCAGGTACACGAGCGTGTCAACAAGGAATAATATGTACAATGGCAGCTACTACAACTGAGGTATGAACAAACAACTATAGGAATAAAGAGGAGGCAACAAATGATGCTGGGTACGTTCAGCTTCAGAATTAAGCTTCTTGCCTAGTTACTAATGGCTTCTCAGTGTCATGGTTCGCTAGATATAAACATGAGTACTAACCCTAGCTTTGTAAGAATCTAGTTATGTGAGAGAGCACAGAGAATTAATATCCCTATATCTCAGTCTCTTCAGAGTTCGGACTTTGGCATCACATTTAAGGCCTGGCTTAAATGGTTCTATCATTAACTATCTGTTTTGACTTTAGGTAATTTTTTTCAGTAGTGTACAGTTTAGCTTTTTTATCTTCAGAGCAAAAATTATGAGTTTGCATGTAACAAGAGGCGAAATGTACTGATCATAGTTCTTAGCACATAATAAT
Source organism: Colobus angolensis palliatus (assembly GCF_000951035.1). Lineage (NCBI taxonomy): Eukaryota > Metazoa > Chordata > Mammalia > Primates > Cercopithecidae > Colobus > Colobus angolensis. The sequence continues at coordinate 5,721,414 of NW_012114866.1, read as the reverse complement.
TGCTCAATAAATGTTAACTATATTAATATTAAATTAAGATAAAAAACTTATAGTGGACTTGAGCAAGCTTCTTCTGAATGAAATTCAACATAAATATATATGAATAAGAGACAAATATACACATATATACAGATACACACATATCTTTATACAAGTATATAGTAATTAGTGTTACGTTGGGAATAAATTCTCCCGACTCTTAAGCAAAAAATCTCAAGACAATGCATAGAAAAGGGACCTCGGAGCCACGTGAATGACCCTGACTATAAACAAACAAATATCCCTTATAGGTCAGGACATATTTATGATTCATCGCCAAAGCTGACAGAACATTCCAGGTTGAACAGTTTTGGCCCTTGGAAAGTCATAGTATGTAGAATATTAAGTCATACTATGTAGACTACCACAGTAAATTTAATTCAAATAATAAACCATCACACACTTGATTCACTTCCATTATCATGGCTCCACAGCAGGACATGCTGCCTGCTTTGGTAACTCACAGTTCTTTTGTACAACAAACTGTGATTACTTCATAAAGGTCAATTCTCCTAAATCCCTGGAAACCATGGCATGCCAGCCCACCAAGATCACAGAAGCAATTAAAAGTGTTTAACCGGGAAAGTTGCCAGGACCAGATGGCTTCTGCCAGTGGGTTTTTGTTTTTATTTTAAACTGCTTAACATTAGGCAAGTGGCATTTATTTGCCTCATATCTACTTACTAGTTGATCTTCTTCATATTTGTAAAATAATGCATACTCATCATAGAGATTCTCATGTTACATGCACCATGAGAGACAATGAGAGTTGGCCACAGAGACAATGATAGAGACTTTCCCCATCTCCAAGCTTCACTATGGCTTAAATCAGTTTAAAGTTTGCCATTTATACTCTAATAATATTTATGCATATGAAATCCCACTTCTGTAAAGCGTTCTTCAAGAGTTTTTGGAATTATAGCACATAGGAGAATTCATATATTAGGAAATAACACTTTTAGCAAAATAATAATTTTTGTGCTACAAAACTACTCTATGTTCTTAGTTTTTATAGTTTAAGCTACCCCAAACCACCACTTATTCAGAGTACCTCTCTGACATAAATAGTAGATAGACTTATTTGACTGAGATAAATATTTTGCCTAAATGTATATTTAAATCCTACCAAGACAGAGTGGGCATAGATCAAATCCTAGCTTTGACATTTTATTAATAAATTGAGTTTTAGCAAAACATTTATCTTATTAAGCTTTTATCTCTTCACTTTTTAAGAGGAGGCTATTATTATCTATAATTAAAATAATTTGATGTTGCCACATTACTCAGATTAAATACAGAAATAAGGTTGAGAAAAAGACACAAATATATATGGAATTTAGTGTATGATAAAGTTGACATCTCAAATCAGTTATAAAAAGATGGATTTTTAAATAAATAATATTGAGACAAATGTATAGCTATTTCAAAAAAGATAAAATTAGATCAGTACCTCACACCATACACTAAAATAATCACCGAATGCTTCATAGAATTGGATGTTAAATAAAGGAAAATGTACAAGTACTAGAAGAAAAGAGGAAAACATGATTATGACCAATTTTTAAATAACCTAAGAGAAAAGAAAGCTTTTGTAACTGTGATGCAAAAATATGTGCTCAATATTTTAAAAGGACATTTTTCCCCTAAAGATGAATAATAAACTAAAATATATTTGCAGCTTACATCACAAACATAAAGATCTAATCACTTTAATGTAGAAAGGGCCTCCAGAAATCTGAAAGAAAACCACTAAAAGCCCAAGAGAACAATGAGCAGAAGACATAAAAGACTACATACAGAAAAACAGAAAGACAAATGTCTCTCAAACATATGAAAAGATGTTCGGCATCACTGGTAAGAGAAACAAAATTCCACTGAGATACTCTTTCATGCTATCAAGTTAGTAAAGTTAGTAAAAATTCTAATTTGCTAACACACTCTGTTGGCAAGCAGCAGCAGGAATTCTCACGTATTTCTAATGGGGGTACTAAGTAGTAGAACCCCTATGAGAGTACTTTTGGCAATATCTAACAAAAGTACATATGCATGTTTCCTATAATTCAGAAATCCTATTTATGGGATTCTATTCTATAGCCATACCTCTGTACATACAAAACAGTGAATCCACAATGTTATTTGGGACAGTATTTGTTAGGATAAAGTGAATAAGTAAAAATACTAAGAAAACAAAAATTTTAGTGTAACACAAAGGAGTTACAAATATAAAAGCAAGAAATTTTAAGGAAACATTATGCAATATTAGATTTGAATTGGAAATATCAATATCTACTCATGACTATACATACATTTCCTGTCTCTGCTCACTAAAAGGCCTAGGAATCAGTGATATACCAAAAGCAATGAGCGTATCTAGCACAAAGATCTTGGTGTCTATTTATCATTTTCTATTAAAAGGAGCTAGGACATCTTCGTGAAATGGCTGACTCTGTATTTTGGCCAGGAAAAGTTCCAGAACAAGAAAGTCAATTTGAAGGAGTTCCTCTAGGCAAATTTGATAACAATTTGGGTATCAAAAAGAATGATAATGCTTTTTAAAACATGAGAATCATGTCATTATTAGAGTTGATTTTTACACCAACTTCTTATTCTAAAAGTTGCTAATTAAGAGAAAAGCAGCAAGTCATAGAAATAACATTTTAAGATAATGAAAGAAAACTTCTTTATAGAAAAAATGACATGTAGAAGAAATGATAGAAGGAGCAAGCTAGAGAGAGTAAATGTGGCAAAATGCTAATAATTGGTGAATAAGGTGAAGGATATAAAGAGATTTGTTTACTTTTTAAAAAACTTTTCTATATGTTTTTAATTACTCAAAATAAAAGTTGGGAGAAAAGGCCAGTGGCATGGGAGAAAGCTGGGGAGACCCTTTTACATTAAAACACCCCAAAGAAATAATAACCAAATGAACGTACAAACAATAATTGAATTTTGCCTTATTAAAATAATTGACATACATAATTTGGGTGAATAGTAGGGGAATTTGCATAGAGACTGGATATTAAATAATGTTAGAAAGTAACTGTTAATCATCTTTTGTGTGGTAACGCCATTATAGTCTTATAGGAGATGAATATTAAAATTACTATGTCTGCAACTTACTTTCGAATTGTTCTGTGAAGGTAATCTGGTTATCTACTTAGATAGGGAAAGATGTATCAAGACTTTTAATTCAATAGGGTGATACGTAACACATATTTGGCATACTGCTAACAATTATTGAATCCAGGAAATATGAACATTCATCTTATTATTCTTTCAACCATTCCATTCAGTTTGAAAATTACTATGATAAAATGCTGGAAAAATACAAATTAAAAACAATACCTTTGGAGTTTTGTAATGGAATTAAATATGAATAACCTAAAAAACAAAGTGCACAATACCTGATGGTGAGCAGATTCTCCATAAATGTTATTTTACTCTTTTCATCTTTAATACTACGTTTTATAACACAGAAATCAATTGACATAAGGAGGAGATTGAGTATGCCTTATTGGGTTGAGTGGACAACTTTGGGTTTAGTGCACATGTGATTAAGTAGGTTGGATTGCCATAAAATGGTCCCCTGACTTCCATGTGTGTTAATTGGATCTTGTTGGCTAGTTCTGAATTTCCCAGAGGAAGAGAGGAATGCATATTTTCCCACTCTCTGTTCTAGTCCTTCCATTCAAATTCAGCCAAGTGAAAAACAACAATAATCCTCCCTGTGCATGTTCCCTCCACACACCAAACCTCCCACATATATACCCATGCTGCACTGATTTAACACACCAATTGAAGACTCCAATTACCACATTCTTATATCTTTGCCTTTAACTCCCTTACTCCCACTGCAGCCAGAACTGCTGTTAGTGTTTAAGATGAGTGCCTTTTAACACTTCCAATTTTGTTCATAACTTGGTCCTTATCATGGGATTTAACCAAGACATGCTTTAGAGCTTAGCTCTTTCTTTAAAGCACCATGTTTCCCAAATTTACTTAGGTAAAAAAGTCAAATTTACCAAGTAGGTACTAGAATATTTGTGAAATATATACAATTTTAGAGTCTAATATACAAACCAAGTTCCAGTTTCTCCTTTGTTATTCCATTTTGTTTTAAACATTTTAATCCTTGCCATTTAGCCTTTCATAACTATTCCATTTTGCTCTAGAGCAGAGAGACTCATTGACTAATATAAGGAATTCGTAGGAAATTAGAATCAGGTAGTGAATTCCTAGTTCACCTTCAAGCACCAAGTGAAGTGACATTTCCTTTGTGAATCTTCCCAAACACTCAGACAGGGACCAAACCAGTCTATCCCAGTACTTAGCATATTACTAGACAACAGTCAAGGACTCATTAAATAATGACTAATCTCCAATAATATTTATCATATCATGGTATAACTATTTCTAGATATCAGTCTATCTTCAATAGACCTAAAATTGGAAGGTTTTATTCTGGTATAGTTAAAAAATGAATAGGTTTAGGAAGACTAATCTGGCAAGGATTAGGAAGAGGAATGAATTTGAGGAAGAACACACTGAAGGAATAGAGAAAGTTGATTATAAGTCACTACATGAAATGCCACAGAAAATTCCTTTAGACCTAGGGACTGATTCAAAGATCAAAAACAATCTATTCCTATCCTTAAAGCATTAGGCTGATGGCACAGGAAAGCCCACAGTCTTATTTGTATGGTCTTGGAATTAAAGCTAAAATTCAGGAAATCATTTAAACCTTTAAAGCCTCAGCAAAAAGTAAGACATGGTAGGAGAGCTAGTTCAGTGGCAACAAATCCTTGCAGTGGATATTTGCATCACATAATGGTGGCAACTTCTTTGTTCTCATTCTGTATATTGCAGTAAATCAACATTACTATCATTAAATATTTATCCAGTACATCTGCTAGATTGCTCTAGCAAAATGATTTTTTAACGTATCTTCTTATCTAATTATAGACAAAATAGATAATATAGAGAGGCATGAACACACAACAAATAACATTCATACTGAAATATTTGCAGCTTTATTAAATAGTCACATGGGTAGAACTCTATGGAAAGACAAAAAATACAGGAAATATGGCCTAATAAAAATAAAATGAAATAGAGTCATGGGTTGCTATACAACAGAGATAATTCTGAGAAATGTGTTGTTAGGTGATTTCATGGTTATACGAACATTGGAATGTACTTACATAAACCTAGATGTTATAGCCCAATACACACTAGACTATATAATATAGCCTATTGTTTCTAGGCTTTAAACCTGTACAGCATGTTACTGTACTGAATACTGTAGGCAATTATAACCCAATGGTAAGAATTTGTGTGTCTAAACATATCTAGACAAGGTATAGTAAAACTGCAATATAATCTTACAGGACAATTGTCATGTATGTGGTCAATCATTGTTGACTAGAATGTTGTTATGTGGCACATGACTATATAAAGCACAAGTGTTGGTAAACATAGTTGAATCTAAATCAGTAAAGATAAGAGGAAAATGGAAATACTAGAAAAGAAGGTGATAGAATTGGTGAGGATAAGCCAAGATGGATTTCAAAGAAGAGGTGAGGATAGAGTGGATTTCATTTAAGTGGCTTTCATTTGCTCATTTAGTTTACCAGATGTTCATAAGAACTTTATCCTATTTCAGCCATGTTAGGTACTAAAGATCTAGAAATAAATAAGTCATTGTTCCTGTTGTCTAGGGGTTCATAGTCTAATGGGGAAGAACGGCATGTCAACTAATAATTGTCATTCACTGAGATAAGTACTTGGGGAGGAGTTTGGAGTCAGGGAAGACTTCAATAAATTTATATTTGAGGCTCAGTAAAAGTTGGAAAGCAAGAAATCAAAGACCATCATTCCAGTAAAAGTAAGTATGCAATGTATCTATGTAAGAGACACAATTGCATAAATGGTAAGGACCATTCTCCCTGGCAGAAGTAAATACATGCACAAATAAATACTTGCAGACTGAATGATAAAGGAAGTTTGAGATGGCTCGAGTGTGTACAAAGAAGTGATAAAAAAAAGTAGATGAGTAACTTTATGGAGTGCAAATTGGAAAGAATATTTTGTGGTATGTTGACGATTTTGTATTTTATTCTGTAAGTACTAGGCAAAGTTTCTAAGAACAGACAATTAGATAAACAATTTAGAATTTATTAATATATGTATTTTCAGGACAAAGATGGGCATTCCTGGCACTAAGCCAGTGAAAGCAGGAGAGGGACCCCTCCCTACTTTTCTTATACATTGTGCTGACTTATACACTGTGTTTCCCTTTTGGATTGAGCTAAAATCCCCAATAAACTGCCTTTCTCAAGACCATCTCAAACTCTTGGTCTATTTCTCTTTACTGAGGGCCAAGAACCCATCGGTTAGTAACATTCTGGCAACCCAGATGGAACTGGGGTTCCCAGACCCCTGACTTAATGGACAATTCTCCATAGTAGTAGACAAGTAGCCCCCTGAACACTTTCTGTGGTGTCTCTGCTACCTAGTGAGTTCTCTGACAGCTCAGAGATTACGAAGACACCCCTTAAGCAATGCTGTTCACTCCTTTCCTTTCCTCCTTATTTATAATTGCTGCTATGGAATCTCCTTACCCTACTTTTCCCCTTTTCCTTTCCTTCTTCTGTAGTCCCCTCTGTCCTTCTCTAACAACTCTTAGTCTTTTACTTTCTATTTATTTGGCTGAAATCTAATAGCCATTGGCTCCTGAGTTCTCCCTGTTATGGTCTGGTCAGTTATGGCTAAAATCTGACAGCCTTTGGTTCTGGAATATTCTCCCATTTGGAGAGCAAGAGTTGTTTGAGGAAAGGAAAAGGGAAAAAGTAGTGTAAGAGGATTCTGTTGCAGCAATTTTAAATGAGGAGGAAAGGGAAGGGGTGAACAGTCAGTTTGAAATCTGAGCTCTCAGTTAGGTTGTCACAGTAAGGAACTCCTTCATCATGACTTTGTTTTGGAAACTGGTTTCTCTTTTTTCTGGTCTGTCCTCCCTTCCTCAACTCCCTCTCTCTTTCTATCCTTATTCCCTACTTTCTTATAAAAGCTATCTTCCTCCTTTTTCCTCATGCTTTGAATCTGCTGTTACCAAGCTACTGGTGTTAAGATAAAACTCACTGTTCCAAAGTTACTTAAAAGATTTACTTTTTCTTATACAGTTCAACCAGTTCTGGCTGAAATAGTAACATTAGAAACTCATTTAAAACTAAAGAAAAAAAAAAAAAGAAAGATAAAAGAGGTTTTAAAAATCACAACTGTCAAGAAAATGACTTTATTCAAATTCCAGCCCCCAGCTTTCCTTGAACTACCTATTGGAGCAAACCAAGTGTAGCCACGTAGGTAGGTCCCAGTTTCATCAGAAATATTTAGAATCAGCTATCTTTTCTAAAATGATGAGTTTGTATTGCTATTTCTTATGGCTACAATCCCAATGTAAAAGCAATTGGATCTTGGTGTGCACGTATACATGTTTGAATATGTTTAGGTATATATACATATATTATGTATCGTGTCTAGCATGCTACCTATTGGCTTATACATAAATGAGTACTCAAAAATTAAGTCAAAATGCTTTCCAAGTTCACATGAATCTTTAGGACATAAAACTGTTTTCAAAAATCATTGGTGAAATAAATACTAAAATGTCTTCAGAAACATCAGCGTACACTTGTGTCTGGATAGGTAAGTTTAATATTTGCTTCTGCTAAATGTGTAATATGTCAGGTTTTGGCACAGACTTTATAAGATTATAAACCCAGACTAAACAGGGTAAGTTTTGTTTCTGTAATCCTTTTAACAAATAAGACTAATTTAAAAGTTTTAGTTCAATAAAAACAATTAAATCTGAATTATTGGCAAAACGTATTTAACTTCAAGGATCTTATTTAGATGTTCACCTAAAGTTCAGACTTAAGCCCATCTCAAACTCTTGGTCTACTTCTATTTATTGAGAGTCAAAAACTAGGTGTTGACAAGATATTTGGGGTACACCTAATCAAGGTCAGGTTGTGAGACTATGACCATACCAGTAACTGAAAATACATTTCTGATAAATATTTATAGATATATATATGTACTTCTGATAAATCTTTATCCTCAAATCCTGCTAATTTGAGAGATTATCACTTAATTTTTTCACAAATAAAAATATTTATCATTATAGTTATACAATGAACTGTCAGTAAACCTCATTCTTGCAACACAAGAATAAACGTTACAACATGTAAAATATTTCAAGTAAACCAGAAAATTTGCCCAACATAGAGTGGCAGTAATGCCAAAGCTAGAAGGAACTTAGAGTGTATCTAGTCTAATCTCCTTAATTTACAAATGGGAGATAGATATGGAGAGTTGTCATATGACTTGTCTAAAGTTCATTCACGTCGTTTTTGGTAGTACCAAAGCTTTAAATTTTCTTTTCTAATTTCTAGTTCAATGCTTGTTCTGCAGAAGTTGACTGACACCCTTCAATGAAGGGGGTTTTTCTCTAAGAATGTGGCTCTGGTGAATCTTTGTCCCCTAGGATTGCATGTAGGGCCCTCATTTTGAGGCCACTAAAGCCTAACTCTCATACAAATTGCCTAGGTGAATCTAACAGCATTTTTACCTCCTGATATAAAAAGATGGTTCTGCAAAATAACATGAAGTTTCTCAGAGGGAAGTGTGCAGGTATCTCTTCTTAAGCCATTGCTCCTGGAGAAGGCAGATTATCCTAACAGAGACTAAGTGTTTGCTCTAAACTACTATCTTGATGTCATTGACAGAAACTATACAATAAATGGGCATTGCATAGAAGAATGACATCACTTTTACTGGGTAATATCAGGTGAGCAGAAAATACTAAGAATTAGCTCTCTTAGAAGTATTCTAAAGCCATTTTCTCCAGAGGTAATTGAAAAAAATATAGCTAGCTAGCACATTCAGTCAGATTTTCTTTTGAAAACACTTTCAAAAGAAACTCTCTAAAAAGTAAGTGAGTTCCCTCTTTCTCTTGTATTTTGTAGAAATGGCACTAAATACTTTCAGTCAGGGTAAAAGAAGGAATGTGTTGATACCTGGAAACATGGAATTAACATAAGTTTTTGAATTGATTGTTATACTAAGCATCCTCAATATTCATGCTTTAAAAGCAATTATTTCTCCAAAGTTTAATCAAAATGTTCATCTTTATATCTAGGTAAAACTCATTTATGTTATTCACTATTGGTGAGCTATGGATTTTCAGCTGTGTTTCTCAGAGAAGTGGTAAAAGTAGTTCATTCTCATATTTATACCATATCCTGCCACAATGAGCATGCAGTTGTTCAGTTCGTAGCTTCCATGTGGGGTATGACTCTGAAAACCTCCTCTTTCATTCTTATTTGTTTCTCTCAACATCACTGTTCTCACAATCCCATTTCTGATCCCTTGTATCAAGTAGGATCTCCTCTTACAATGAATATCCACAGCTCTTTCCTTATTACAAGGAGTGCCAGGATGGGGAAGAAAGGAACAAACATGTATGTGTTCCTTCATTGCTGCAATCAGTATGTGACCCAGTTTACAAACAAAAGATAAATTTTCATTAAATAATGTTAATGCTATCTAACTTAATCCTCACAACAATGATTTGATGATGCTATTATTAAAAATTGTACCTACTATGACACTTTGCATTTCTCTGGAAGCCTTTCTGTTTTATTATTGTGACTCCTCTAAGGATGATTTGTGTGTAAGGGAAATTAAGAGGCTCCAGGGCTGTTTTCTGGCACTTGCTTGAATTTCACTCTTTGCCAATGACTGTGTTGAAGCCAACTCCTATAGGCAATATATTCTCTTTATCATGTGAGATAGGATTCCCATTCTATAAATAGGCAACAGGCTCAGATAATCAAATAAATTTGTACAAATTAACACAGCCAATTGGTAGCAGATTCTGAATACAAATATGGGTTTTTCTCTTAGTTGCTGTTATTGCTGCTACTACTACCCAGTAGTAGTAGCACTGTTATTTTACTACTATGACCTTATGCCACAGTAAATTGTTTAAGTCCAATTTTTAAATCATAATCTTATTGAAGAGTGGGGCCATGGCCTTTTTATATTTGTCAATTTCAAGTGAATATAATAGAATCAAAGAGAGGTCATACTAACTTCTAACCAAACACTTGTCATTATTGAAAAATGCTTTTGTCTAACTCTTACCTCCTTTGTGAGAAGATACGGACTCTCAAAACCAAAACTGAGAGGAAATGAAAAACAATCCAACAGCCAAGTCTTTTGTTATAATTCACCATTTCTGAAATTTAAAAATGACATTTGTTGTGACCATAAAATCTGCTAGATGTTACCAAAAATATAAAAGTGTGAGTTGACAGCACATGTTGAGCTCCAATGAGTTATAACCAATAGGTTATTTTGTTCTTGGCTGGCACAGCCTGGCTTCTCTGTCCAAGATAAGACATGTGACATTTCCTGTCTTTCCTTCTCCAAAACCATGTTGTAGCAGTGTATCTCATTAAAAAAAATTACAACACATTTTCCTTTTCTGACATGTGATGTTCTAAAATGTCTTCCATAAGGTATCAATAAGCATTTGTGGAGAAATACTAATATTTTTTCCAGTCAAATAGACATAGTTTAGAAAGAAAAAAAGCAAAATACCTACTATGACAGTGACCATATCTCTGGAAGGCTTTGCATTTTATTATGGGGACTCCTCTAAGGGTGATTTGTGTCTAAAGGGAAGTAAGGGGTCCCAGGGCTGTTTTCTGGCACTTGTTCAAATTTCACTCTTTGCCAGTGGGCGTGTTGAAGTAGTCTATAGACAAGTGAGAGACAATTGTTTTGTAATCTAGTTGTTAAAATGTTGGTAGCTTGTGGGAGTATTCACACCGTAGATATCATGCTACAAATCAGCCCCCACCCCACTTTTTTGAGAGCGTGTTTAGAGAGCATCACTGCATTTAACTCTGGTTATAAAGACTTCTACCACAACAACTAGTGTAAAATTATAAAGACCTAGGAATGCACTGGGCCACAATGTCTGGTTGTGCAAGCTCTTGTGTGCCCAAAGGAAGTCACCTTGGGATAAGTGAAGACAGAAATGCAGTTCACACTCTGGTGCCCAAGCTGCATGCCGTGGCATGGAACTGTGACCTCCTAGGGGAGGTTATATTTTTCCATTTTGCAAAAATGTACCGTATGAGTTATCAATGGTTCTGTTTAAGTCAGATTGTATGAATCCCTACACTGATGCTCCCCAGGCCTCCTCTGCAGCGTAACAACTGCTTATTATATGGGTTATGTAATTCTTTATGCACCCTGTATTTCAAATAACAAGAACTAAAATTCAAGTTATTATCTAATCTCTAAGAACATATGTATTTATTTATTTTATACATGAGTATTCTATTGTTCAGAAAAGTTACGAAACTTGTTCAAAATCACACAGCGAATACAAGGGCAGCAGTACAATTCACATCTATCTGACTCTAAGATCTCCCCAAATGGCTTGTGTGCTGACCATCATTTGACGTGAATGGAAATTATTTCTTTAGAGTACAAGTTACAGGAAAAGGTTTTAAATCTATAATAAACAAACAAATGCTTACAAAATAGACTGCATTTTTTCAAAAAAGTATTTCATAATTGTTCTCTTTTAATCATCATTTCAGCTGCATTCTTTACTTATTTATGGAAAACAAAATCCAAGCTCAGAAAAAATAGAGATTAAGAAATCCAAGCTCAGAAAATTAGAGTCCATTAATACTGAAAAGCTATGACAAAATCCAAGCTCAGAAAATTTGAGTTCATTAATACTGAAAAGCAATGACATTCAACCATATCAAACACCAATAACAAGCAATTTATACATGTTAATTGTTCAAGAAAAATAAAGCAAGAGTGATGCTATGTGATTTCTGAGGCTAGGTCATAAGATGGATATGAATTCTGTTTGGCTGTCTCCCAGGAGGCTTGCCTTTGGAATTCAACCTTTATGTTGTGAGAAGTCCAGGTCACATGGAGAAGCCATGTGTAGCTGCTCCAGACTACAGTCCTAGTAAGGAAATCAGCAGATAGCCAGCACCAACTGCCAAGCATTTGAATGAATGAACCAGCAGATGATTCCAACCTCTTTGTGTCTTCCCACTGAGGGCTCAGACATTCAGAGCACAGATATATCATCCCTGCTGTGTCTTATTTGAATGCCTGACCACAGAAACATGAGAGCTAACAAATGTTTGCTTTAATACACTAAGATTTGGGGAAATACTAGTACTCTATGCAGAATAGATAACAAATACAGTAATCTTTAGGCAAACCACAGGAAACACTAGCAGACAGACACTAAAATTGTGCCTGAAATACAGTGGACACTCAATAAATATTTGTTGAATGAATAAAAGAAGCCCAATAAAAAAACAACGTAGGCTTCTATAGTCTGAGTAGAATCACAACTTTTACTGCCCAATATCTCTGTCTTTTCCTTTAAATAATGGCAACTTTGGGCTGGGGGGAGTGACTCGTGTCTATAATCCCAGCACTTTGGGAGGCTGAAGTGGGAGGATCACCTGAGGCCTGGAGTTTGAGAACAGCCTGTCCAACATGGAGAAGCCCTGTCTCTACTAAAAATATAAAAATTAGCCAGGCATGGTGGCACACGCCTGTAATCCCAGCTACTCAGGAGGCTGAGGCAGGAGAACCGCTTGAACCTGGGAGGCAGAGATTGCAGTGAGCCAAGATCGTGCTATTACATTCCAGCCTGGGCAACAAGAGCGAAACTCTGTTTCAAGAAAAAAAATAAATAAGTAATGATGGCAACTTCCTCTCGAAAACCATTAAGAAAACAATCTCAGAATGAGAAAGCCCTGCAAATAACTCAGAATAAAGTACTGAAAAATCTCCAGGGATTAGAGCACAAATACATACACCTATTTTGTTTTGCTTGTTTTATTCTACATGAGAGCCTATTCAAATAATATTTTCTAACCCTTCAGTGAGGAGAACTTAAAAGTGAATTAACTCATTTGTAATCTTGGGAGAATATGAACATTGCCATGTTAAATAGAGATACAAGCATAGGAGAATCAGAGGATAGATGAAAGTATGTGCTGAAGTTAAACAAGTTTCACATTCTGATTCTACCCCTTTTTAGCCAGGTGACAGTATTAGTAGCAGTTAACATTAAAAAAATATATTTTTATCATGTTTCAGGTACAATTTATGTGTATTACATGTATTCATTTATTTAGTTATCACAGCAACTGTATAAACTATTATTAGCCCTATCTTATAAATGAGGAATCTGAGGCACAGACAGGTCAAGAAACTTCAAAGTCACACAGCTAGTAAATGCAAAGATAGGAAAAGAGCTCATGCTCTTAGCCTCTCTAAACCTCTATGTACTTAATAAAAGAGGTTAATAGATGCACACTGTTAACATTGCATTGTTCATTATTACAAATTTCTTAGGAGGCAGCACATCACAGTGGCTCAGTTTACTTAATATAAAAAACACAATAGCAATGCCTGTTAGAGTCTTATATAAATGAGATGATATTTATAAGGTGTTTACAATAGTCTTTGAAACATAGTACACAATAAACAATTATTTTTCTATCCACATTGCTCAAATATATTTAGTTTTAAAAAATAAAATCATGCTATACATTTTCTTTGTAGTCTTCTTTTATGACATATGATAATCCATGTTAATTAAAATCTATCAATTTCATTGGCAGCATATAATTCTAATGCACGATTATACTATAATTAAACCAATTCCCTATTGGTAGGAATGCAGGTTGTTTACATTTTTTCTAGTGTAAATAATACTACATATTAACATCTTTATGCATAAATCTCTTCATAGTTTACCTTAGGATAAATCAAGAGTAGAACTTCTGAATCAGAAGATAATAATCTAATTTTAATAACAGAAGGAAACCTTATAGAGTAAATGATCTATTCAAAATCTTACAGAACCACAGTTAATGCCAGGACTAGAAAAAATGGTCTTTAAAACAGTTATATAATTACGTATATTTTTTTCAACACAAAGTGTCAAAAGAGATTAAGGCCTGTCAGCTAGTAAAAATTTAGGCTTAAGCTGAACTCGGATTTCCTGAATCCCAAAACTTGGATCTTTGATGTATAAAAGATGATTTGTGTAAGGCATCTTATTTGCATAACAATAAAATCAGAATAACTGGCTTAGGTGCTTTGCCACATAAATGAAGAGTTTTAATAGGCATAGGTGTTACATTATTTGCAACCTGGTAAAATACTACTCTTTTAGTCTATTATAATTCTAAGAAATAAGAACCATGGTATATAAAATGACAATCCTGCTGGAAAATCTTCAGTGTACTGTTTGCTCATAAGAGAGGAAAAGTGACTTATTTAATGATGACATATATTTCTAAGCCTCACACATCATTTAAACACCCATTACTCTTTGCCCTTCATCAATATTTTAGGAACACTATAAAACTTGAATTGTTATTGGAAATGATTCTTTCATTTTTGTAGTAATTTGTTTCACTACCAGCAAAATTAGATAAATACCCTTAACTGGTACAAACTATTTCTCTTAGGTTTGAGTCAAGAGAAGTCAAAATGAGTCCTCAGATGGTGACATGCAGGCTCTATTTAATATATCTTTTCCGAGTTAGACTTTTTCTTTCATTTATTCCATCTTATTCTTATTCAGATATAATTCAATAAAATCATATTTATTTCTAATCAATTAATTTGCTTATTCCTCTAATATATATTTTGAGGCCTACCAAGGTCTAAAAGTAAAATTTTATGGCAATACGTTTCCTTCCAGCAATAAATTCTTAATCTAACAGTAGATGATTTGTCCTTAAATTATTTTTGAAATATAATCCCTTACGAATTTAAACTAGGATTAAGTAGATAGGTATATATTATAATAGAAAAGTAGAACACACACAAAAGGAACAGTAGGAACATATGTTAACCAAAGACAGGCATTAGGAAAAAACTATATTTTTAATTGATGTAATGAAAAATTTAAAATTTACAAATTACTGGGAACTTCATTATAATAGATAGGAAGACTTAGTTTAAAGGAAACTACATTATGATGATTCAACCTACTAAAAATATAATAAACTGAAAGGTTGTTCCATAATTGCCATAAAGAGAAGCAATTATTTATCTCAGGGAGAAGCAAGATATTGGCACTTACGGGACAAAAATAGCAAACATTAGTTTGCTGTTAAAATGTGTCCTCCTTTTCTCATTCCTTTACTAGTATCTTAGAACTTTATTTCCCTTGTTTCTTAAATATGTATATTTCATAAAGAACTCAGACTCTTAAGAAATGTTTTGCTTACATTATTCTCATCATATTATTTCATGGGCATGCTGTGCAGAACGACAGTGATTTTAAATAGGCCTTCATTACACTGCTTAGCAACTTGATAACAACATGGAAATCTATTATTTTAATGTCTTTTAATCATGAGAACCCAAAAATCTTTAAGTTGTTTCCTTCACCCATGAATCATTAGCCATCATTATACTGTTTTGCCTTAACTACAAAGGCAAAAGAGTGAGTGACTTTCTGAGGCTCATGAGAGTTGTCAGTGTGTATGGAGCTGCAGTAATCCCCCATGTTTTAGGGATAAGACTGTTTAATCCTTGAGAGTTGCATCAGTGAAACAGGTACTGCATGAGATTAGCTATCTTTATTTAGAAGAAAATATACTTCCCAAATCAGATAAGAAGAACTGGCCCTATAGATAATGCCTTCACAGAAAATGGAATCTAGTTTCAGAAAGATATAACTAAAACATAAGTTGTACCAAAATAATAATAATAATAATAATAATTTTTTAAAAAAAACTATGCACTGTGCTAATGACGAAATGCCTGGGTTTTGGAGTCAGAATATCTGAGCTCAAAATCCAAATCTTCTTCCTACTGTGAGACTGAAACATTTATCTAGTTTCCTTGGCCCATCAGTATTTGTTTTTTTGTTTGTTGTTGCTGTTGTTTGCTTGTTTGGTTTTTTTTTTTGGGAGGGGGAGGTTGTTTTTTTTTTGAGATGGGGTCTCACTCTGTTGCTCAGGCTGGAGTGCAATGGCGTGACCTCGCCTCCCAGGTTAAGCGATTCTCCTACCTTAGCCTCCTGAGTAGCTGGGACTACAGGCACACGTCATCATGCCTGGCTAATTTTTGTATTTTTAGTAGAGACAAGGTTTCACAATGTTGGTCAGGCTGATCTCGAACTCCTTACCTCAGGTGATGCGCCCATCTCGGCATCCCAAAGTGCTGGGATTACAGGTGTGAACCACGGCGCCTGGCCCAGTAATCTCATTTACAAATAAGGATAATAATAACTCCCTCTAGAATTATTTTGAGACTCACAAGAGATAATATAGGAAAATATATAGAACAAGGCCTAGGATATTGTTAGCACTCAATAAACAGTACCTGCTATTATTAATATTTTGTCTATCATATGGATGTTTACTATTCCTGTGGTTTCTAGTTGTCTTTTTTTTTATTTGCTATTTTCTTCCTTAACAGATTATTTTCAAACACCATATCATGTTTCTCTTGCCCTATTTTTGGCTTTATCTCTGATTATCTTTCAATTCTGCATCATTACATCTCTTCTGCTGAGCCTTCTTTTACCCAGAGGCCTCTTGCCCAGAGTTCTTTGGCTATCTGAGGTAAATGTTACCATTTCCTCTCTTGTCTTGCTTGGCCTTTTCTCCTGTAAAATGGGAAAATAGTAGTACCTATCTCACAGAACACTACAGAGAATTACATGAGGTAATTTGTGTGAAGGGCCATACGTAGTAGCACACATATAATTACCCAATGGATGGTAGTCAACATCATTTTTACCCACAATGTCTTCAGAAGTGGCTTCTACTAAAAAGCCTTCTCTCATTTTTCTCCAAACTATCCCTAAACCTCAATCCACCCTTCCAACTCTGGCTTTGTCTCTAGCTCTGTGACCTCTGCTCCCAAAACACTCAATAATTGAAGCATAGCATTTTCTGTGTTCTATCAAAATTGCTTATGTTTCTCTTTCCCTCATGAAACTGCAACAACTGAGAGCCAGTAAAATGTCATACTTCTGCTTTCTTGCCTCAGTGTGTAGTAACATGAATGCTCCACCCAAATGCATTGTTTCTACAAAACTCAGGATCAGACAGGGACTTTAACAAACTCATCTAGGTCTGTCCCTGAAGTTTTATGTGCATATCCAGCAGTCCCTCTCTCTGATATCTTTACCTCAGCAAACTTTTCTATTACATTGCATTAAATTATCTATTTTTCTTTACCTTCATTTATAAAAGATATATATTTGCACATGTTCCCTAGAACTTAAAGTATAATTAAAAAAATAAATAAAATGGAAAGAATGTTCAAGAATTAAAAAAAATAAAAAAGATATCTATTTCCAGCATACTTCTAATCTTTTCTATTTAAGCTGAGCAACAAAATATAGATAAATACATTTCTGCAGGTAACACAAGCTATCTATTCTTCTGAAAAGAGAATTGCAACAAAACAAAACAAGAATCTTCTTTTTAAAAAGCTATTAAATAAACAAAAAAGAATAAATGCATAGGTAACCCAGATAAGAACGCTTTAAAGCAGCTGCTTGCCAAACAAATATTAGTTCTTTATTTCTATAATATAGCCTCATGGAAGTAATCTTTCACCAAGAATGTCTTGGTATTCTCATAACTTGTTAGTGTCAAAGGATTCAGGGAAAACAACTAGTTAGAGATCCATGCTCAAAAATGTTGCAGGTGTAGGACTTAAAGTAGGCCTATAGTATGAGAACATTTTGGAAAACATTGATTATGTCAGTTAATAATAATAAAACCTTGAGCAAGTTCCTTAACTTTGTATTGCCTCATCTGTAAAAGGGCAGTAACATGATCTCCCACAGAACTGTTTAGAGTGTTACACAAGATCATTAATGAGAAAGTACTTTGTAAATGTTGAAGAATAAATCTAATAAAATGCCTAAGTATGGTAAAACCCTGACTTTCAGTAGTTCCAAACAACAGCACACTGCTTCACATTATTTGGGCCCATGTCTTTCTATTTTTCCCCAAAGATGAAGTCCTTTGAGAGCAGAAATAATTATCTTATTCCTAGTCTGCTTCCCAAAATCTGTGACTTAGTAAGTGAAAATACTACATGTTTTAAGTCTGCTGAATGTCTGAATAAATGAAGATGCATGGAATGAATGAACAATAGGTAACAAAAAATTAAATGAGTAAATTCCTTTTCTGATTTGGGGAAAATATTTGCCAAAATATTTTAGTAGAAGAGAAAAATGTTGACTATGGTTGTCAAATAGAGAACTGTTCAAACATTAGGCCAGAGAATATATAGTAAACTTACAGAGACAAAAGTGTTCAATGTAAAAGTCACTCAATTCTTTGGACTCATATGACCTGGAAACAAATGGTCATTTCTCATTAAGGAATACATAAAGAAGGACGTCTGCATGTGATGATTAAATTACAGTTAAACCGCCTGGGCGTGGTGGCTCACACCTGTAATCCCAGCACTTTGGGAGGCCGAGGCAGGTGCATCACCTGAGGTCAGGAGTTCAAGACCAGCCTGGCCAACCTAGGGAAACCCCATCTCTACAAAAATACAAAAATTAGCCAGGCATGATGGCAGGTGCCTGTAATCCCAGCTACTTGGGAGGCTAAGGCGAAAGAATCCCTAGAGCCCAGGGGGTGGGCTTGCAGTGAGCCTAGATTGTGCCATTGCACTCCAGCCTGCGCAACAGAGCCAGACTCCACCTCAAATAAAACAAAAAACAAAAAACAAAAACTTAACCCTTCTTACAATTAGTCTTTGTAAGCAGAAAGAAACTTAATGCTGGACAAATGAGGAAGCTGAAATTACTTTTTGCACTGCCGTTCTGACACAATTAATAGCATGAAAAATCACACATTAAGTAAGAAGAGGACCTGAGGTCCTCCAAACGCTATTAATTGAAATAATGTATTGTTACGAGTTTATCTAAAAACCTTTTTAAATCTGTAGGAAGAGGGTGGATGGAGGGGAGGAAAAACAGGTAGATACTTCTGAATTGCAACATGAAGAAAATAATATTACCTTCAGAATTATGTCAATCATCTGAAAGAGGTAGAAAAGCTCCCAGGTCAACAAGACCTGAATGCCTCCTAATTGAGCTCATTAATGGATCTAAGGAAAGAATATACCTATGCAATGGAGAGTTGGTCAGCCAGTGAGACAACCAACTCTTGCCAGAGGCAAAAAGTCTCTGAGGCAGTGTTTGGCAGTGTATGTCATAGTTCTATTCCCTCTATTCTATTGACCTTACCAATAGATCTTTATGAGGGTATAGGCATCTGGCAATTACATACTTTATGTGGGTAGAGGGACAGCAGGGGTCAGACCATGAGGTCATTAGACTTCAGACCAAGTATGGTTACCAGGTATATTCACCAATATCTACTTCCTCTCTACTGTGGGGTACAAGAGATGCTGCACCTCACCTCCTTAAACTTAGGTACAGCAATTTAGGTATAACAAATAAATATTTACTTTAGCCAATGAATGTGAGTTTAAGCAAAGTATGTCACTTCTTGGTGGATGATTGTAAAAGCTAGTGCAAAATCCTTAATCATTCCTTTCCCCTTGCTGGAGCAATTTTATGAAGTACACCCTCTATCATCTTGAGTTCCTATGTGAAGATGGCTTCGAGCCAGATACTCACCACTCACTGTGGACACAACGTTTGAGAGATAAATCTATGTTAGAATTTAAGGATACTAAGATTTTGTGGTTATCTGAACTGGATTAAGCTAGCCTACTCAGACACAGGTAAGCTTAGGGTTATCATTTGGCTCCCTTTATAATTTCTGTACTAAGGGATAATGAACTGGTTAGAGTATATGGACATTTAGTCAGCTTAGAAAATTTTTTGCATTAAAATTAATAAACTCTAGTAAGTATCTATTCATCTCCAGCAGTGTCTTGTAAGCTTTACTATTATGAAGCAGTATCCCCAATTTCAATTGGCTCTGGGATGTTGGCAAATTAAGTTTTTGAACTTGCAAAATAAAAAGCTTGATCCTGGAGCTTGATGAGTTCACAAAGGAAACTCTCCCATTTGAAGAATCTTTCAAGTCATGTGGCTTTTTCCGACCACATCTAATCCATGTCCACATCTGTTTATTAGAAGAGTTAGCAGCAGTCATTGATGTTTTAAATTTGAATAACCTACTGGCGTCTTATATTCTATGCATTTTAAAGGGTAAACCGAGTCTCTAACACTTTATTATACATCTACTATACACCAGACCACAAATGCTTTTATACAAATACATAATTTGTATTATGTATTTGTTTCATAATTTTCATAAAAGCCATGTAAGGTAAATTTAATCCATCCTCAATTTAGAGATGATAAACCTGTGACTCGCTTAAGTAATTGATTACACAGCTAACTTGGAGCCAGAATTTCAACTCAGGTATTCTAGGTCCAGAGGTCTCTACACACTCTAAATGATTTAATTGGATGTTCCTAAATCAGCTAAAAGAGCCTCCTGTATGCAATGATTTGGTAAACATGTCCCTATTTACCCCTTCTCTATGGCACTTAATTTGATATACTTTGAATACATAATATTTCTATTTTTGATTTTAATTCATTAGCAATAACAAACAATACCCAATAATGAGACTAAATAACATAATTCCTACAGAGCCAAAGTGAGTCATGTGCAATAATTTATAAGAAACCCCCAAATAACTCTAAAGGATGATAATTGAATATGCATTTGACACAAATTTGCTTAACTCATTCCAAAATGGTTTTCCCTGACTCTGGGGTCATTGAACTAATGAATATAATCTTTCTTAAATAAGTAGCCAATATGTATGGCTCTCAGAAGACAGGTCTATAATATTTCTGCTTTAAGACAGATAGTACTATAGAAGAGACAGGATCAAAGCAATTGCGAATATAGATTCCACATCATTTGCCTGTGTTTTCGGTACCATCTGGTTCCTCCAACCTTGATAAAGGTTTTGTGAGAAATAAATACATCAACAACAAACAGCAGACCATATGAAGGTCCTACTTTAGTGTAGGTATATAATGAGTACTCATTAAATGTTAATTCTCTTCCTGTTTCTTTTGTTATTTGGTGTTAATCTGGATAGGCTAGGTTTGTTGTAAGAATGCAGTAAACCTGAAATCTCAGTAGCTTAAAAATACAAAGACTAGTTCTCACTCATTGCAGGTTAGGGCACTCTGATCTATATAGTCATTCAAGGATCTAGACTAACAGACTCCACATTTTGTAGCTATACCATCTAAAACATGAGGCCTCCTTGATCCCTGTGTCAGGAAAAGAGAATGGTAGAGGGAAGGCAACCTGATATTTCTATGCTTTGATCTGGGAGAGACACATATGCCTTTTTCCACAATCTATTGGCCAGAACTAATTATATAACCCTGTCACCTATAAGGGGACCTAGCATTGTGGAGTGGCAGATTGGGATAGCCTCATTGTCTTTGCCATGCCTTCCCTATCCCTATAAATGAGGTAGATCTCAATAAAGGGTTGAGTGATAGAAGTATTATCTGTGAGTAGGCCCTCTAAGAGACCTTTAGCAAGGCTCAAGCAGCTTTAATATTTGAAGATTATGATCCATCAGATCCTCTGTCCCAAACAGATTTAACACAGAGTGGGTTGGGTTTTGGTTAGACTTGGCTAGAATCAATCATCATTTTTCTCCTCTGATTAAATTAACCAAAGTTGGAGGCCTCTTTGAGCTGACCACCTAGGCCAAATGATCTTACTGATTCTGCTTTCTGTTTAGGTTCTTCCTAGTAGTACAAGTTTAAGTCCCAAAATTGCAGGGTGATGTGAACCACATATTAATTATTTACGTGTTTATGTGAGTGACAAGATGATTTCCTTCTATTGGAAATAGGAGTGAAAATCTGCCTCAACTGACATTTTTTACTCTCAGAAACAGAAAAGAAGGTGAAAAGTCTTTTCAGCAAATGCAGGAAAGAGTCCTATGAATGTCCTTGGAGTAATGTATGTATCAGCCACTAATAAATTTCCTCATCATTGGCTTAAAAAGTCAGCTACCCCAAGACAAGGGAGTCAAACAACTTCCTAATTATACATACATTCAATAGCTCAATCGTTATTTGATACTTACTATGGGTCAGTCCCTGCGTTAAACATTGAACATATAAAGATATTCAAGACTCTGGCTCTGAGTAAGTTGCTAGCAATACAATGTGCCTCTTGATAAACTGAAGATATAATGCATGTATAAGACATTCTAGAAGGAGGATATAGATTCTTCTTACTCTGACCTGAAGGCCAACAAAAATAATTATAGGACATCTACTACCCAAAATTGGAAGCGAGTGTAATAGGAAAACTTATGTAGAAACTTAGTTTTCAGAAGAAATATCTAGCTGTCATACTTAACCTAATTTACCTAGTTGTTTAGGCAACCAAAAAACATAAGAAAAACTATGCAAAAAGGTACAGAATGATTAATCAACAATTATTTGGTCTTTATTTTCAGAGTCTGTGTTTATCTGAAAGTTATAATTTGTTTACTTGGTTCTAAATATATGAGTACCGATGACAATTAAACTCATCTTGTAATTCAAGATAAACCATAAGCTCAATGTTTATAAAATGATCATTTATATGGCCGGGCGCGGTGGCTCAAGCCTGTAATCCCAGCACTTTGGGAGGCCGAGACGGGCGGATCACGAGGTCAGGAGTTCGAGACCATCCTGGCTAACACGGTGAAACCCCGTCTCTACTAAAAAATACAAAAAGCTAGCCGGGCGAGGTGGCTGGCGCCTGTAGTCCCAGCTACTCGGGAGGCTGAGGCAGGAGAATGGCGTAAACCCGGGAGGCGGAGCTTGCAGTGAGCTGAGATCCAGCCACTGCACTCCAGCCTGGGCGACAGAGCGAGACTCCATCTCAAAAATAAAATAAAATAAAATAAAATGATAATTTATGTAAAAATATTTAGCACAGTGCCTAGGCACAAATAAAATGCTTGATAAAATTTAGCCACTATGAATATAGTTTCATAAAAATTAATATTTATTGGCATAAAAATCTCAAGAAGAATAGAGTAACAGAAAATCTCTCTGGGTATAGAGCTGATAGTCACCAAGGGGAAAGAGTCAGATGTATTTTTGTTGCCAAAGTTCTAAAATGATATAAAGTTTATCACTTCAGAATGTCCTAATAACTTAGATATTTTCTGTAAACTTTTTAATTAAATGCTTTCTAAATAAAGGTATTGTGAAAGATACTGTAAGTTCTGTAAGACACAGTAACATACTACTCCAGCCTTCAGGATGATCACAAGCTAGCAAGAATGTTAAGAGAAATACAGAGGTAACTATACTGAAGTTGGGCCAGAGGATAATTAAGAAAAACCATGGAGATTGAGCAAGGGACACAGCTGGGAAACCTGAGGAAGGCTTCACCTAGGAGGTACCACTAAAATGGCATTGAAAAACAAATAGGAGGATTTCAACAGGTGAAGACAAAGGTGAAGAACCACTTGGGGAAAGGGGGAGTACATTCTACATGAACAAATATGGAAGGAAAAAGCACATAATATATTTCAGGAAGATAATCCCGTTTTATTGGAGACAAAGTATTCATGGAAAGTATGGCTGAAGACGTAGAATTGGATCAAATTAGAGATAAATTTGAATGACACAGTAAAAAAATATTGTAAAGCTCTAGCTATCAAGACACACTATCTTTAACCTTTGTGTTCTGTTTCTCTCACTTTACTGAAAGAAACTCCCAGCACTGCCACTCACACTCCTGCTTTAGGTGTTGATAACACCCAAAGGAAACTCAAATTGGGAGAAAGAGGCAGCCTTTAGTTTTTAGAATTAGAAAACAACCTGCTGAAAGTCAAAAGGAAGATCAGAGGAAAAAGAGTTTTGTTATACCAATAGACATGGAAAGACAATAGAGAAAGAGGAGGCCCCAAGTGCCTAGTGACTTGACCGAAAAAGAATCCTGGGAGGTGGTAGGAGAATAAAGTTGGGGTAAGGATGGTAAGATGACCTCCAGATCTTGTTGCAATTGGGGAAGGCCTTAGTTGATGGCCATGGTCAAAGTTATCTTGCTGCGTGGGAGCTTTGCCAACTGAGCCAAGTTAGCCTCTTTGCTGTAGGGTATAGGTTTTCCAAGCTATGACTCATCCAACAGAAGGATCCTCTTCCTTAGCCCTGAGACTTGTATGTATTTCTATTTAAACTGCTCTCCTATGTGTGACCAGCACCCTGCCTTTTCCATAGTTAAGGACACTTGCAAGACCACTGACTCTGCTTCCCCATCACCACCTCACTGCTTCTGAGCTAGAATGTGGACTAGAATCCAAAGGAGTGGTGGCTATGTGAAAGAGGCCTTTCACACCAAGTAATCTTAAAGGGACTAGATTCCTATAGGAGGTGAAGATGACTGTAGATTCCCAAAAAGGCTGGTAAAACTAACAAATATTGTAGTTTATTTGTAACTTTTAAAGGTCTGTGACTTTACACCTAAACACATGTTAAGTATTTGTAGAATTGATCCAATAAACTAAACGTCACCCAGGGCATAAAGATGTGCTGTCTCTCTTCAAGAGTATCCAGGGAAGGTATATTCACTGGAATATTCAAAGATGAGATCTAACTCACCACAACTGCTCAAGTGTTCCATAATAATATCAGTGCTTAAGGCTCAGGAATACTGAATAATTTCATGTAATATTGTAAACCTAATAGATTGTAGAGAGGACTCAAATTAGTTGTTCTGTCTCTCTCTTTTTTTTATTTCTATAATACAGATTCATCCCCTGCATGGCTTTGTGTTTGGGACTTAAGGGATAAAGACATTTCAAAGTTTACGATAGTATAAAACAAACTGCACTGCAGTATTTTTCCCTTTTATTAACTATTATCTGTCTTTAGTCTCAGCACTGAGTATTTATGTTTCCAAGGAAAACGGTGGTTCATCTTTCTTCTACATTTTAGGTATAGGCAACTTTATGTGTACACTAACTGCTTTTTGACCATCATCACTTATTTTTCTTCCTAAACCATCTACTATTCCTATTTTAAAATGTGTTTCTTAAATATCTCCCACTAAACACTCCACTCCCTGCTTCCGGTGAAAGGAACACACAGTCCCTTAGGGTGAAGAAGTACAAGTTTATTTAAATCCTTGGTATATACTTGCCACATGTACTCCTTTTTATAAGAATGATACTAGGTGGAGTATATGTCTAACTGATATAACATATCTTTTATCAAATCTGAACTCAACTTCCCTGAAAACTCTCCCAGTTTTCTTTCCCTGACTTCTCGTTGGGAGCACCATTCACTCAGTTACTCCAACTGGAATTTCTGAATCTTCCTTTCTTGTTCCAAATTTAATATGCTGCCATGTCTTTTCAATTTTATTTCTATAATTTCTCTCAAAACCCATAT
This sequence comes from Colobus angolensis palliatus, assembly GCF_000951035.1. Classification (NCBI taxonomy): domain Eukaryota; kingdom Metazoa; phylum Chordata; class Mammalia; order Primates; family Cercopithecidae; genus Colobus; species Colobus angolensis. The sequence continues at coordinate 5,695,838 of NW_012114866.1, read as the reverse complement.
TCTCTTTTGTTTTCAACTACCATGATTCTAATGAATATCAGTGGCTTTTTTTGCCTGAAACTTTGAGATTCTAGTATCATGTAAAGGGTAATGAGATGGATTTCAAGAAATCTGTTACTATTGATAAAAGCGAAATTTGGATTTAATGTAGTCAAAAAGTAAATTGAGAAAATCAAAATTTATTCCCATAAACCTGGATTCAAACTCACTTGCCTCCCTATCTGTAGGTATATTGAAAATAGATAAATGGGTGGAGTTTCAGCTATTAAAATGAGGGGTATACCTTCCCTAAGTTATATCATTGATCTTGTATGAATGTGAATGTCATTCTTCAGTTGTAGCAGAAACCAAGTTTTACAAAAGCCAAACTACCATTTTAATTCAAATTTCCTTTTGCTCAAATTCACTTTATGTGTTGCCAGAAGATCATTTTTCTTCAAGGACAATTCTCTGATAGTGTCACTCCTATGCTCAAAAATATCCCGTGGCTCTCCATAGTCTACAAAGTAAAGGTTAACCCCTTCACATTGATACACCAGGTTCTCCTCAACCTATCTCCATTTTATTATACAAACCTAGCTCCTAATAATTTATGTCAGTTGGCCTTCATTTCAACCAAAGCAAAATGCTGGCTCCAGAATCTCACTTTATATGCCAGTATGATGCTTGTATTCATATCATTCCTTCCTTCTAGATTGATTTACATGGACTTTTTCATGCATCCAAATGCAACATGACCTTTAATGTTCACCTCAAAATTTAATTCCTCCATGAAACCCTTCCTAATCATCCATATCCAAAGTATCTTTTCTATATAAAATTCCATAGATTCTACGATGTCTTGGAATTATTTTTGCCTGAGGACTATAAGAAAGAAGACAATATGGTGGAGGATAAATAGGAAAGAAAAAGAAGAAAAAAGAGGACAGAAAAAGTTTAAAAGAGAGGAAGAGGAAGTAGAAAAAGAAAAATGGAAAAAATGGAAGATATTTTCAGAAGTATTTGAATGAATGCTATTAAGAATGATTATTTAAAAGGTAATCATTAACAAATATTGAGAAATCAGGATATTCAGTGGTTAATAAGAACACAAGCTCATTCCCAGCTCTATTATTTAACAGATCTTTGATGCTGGGAAAGGAAAGTTCTTTAGCCCTCAGTTTTCTCATCTGTAAAATGGAAATAATAGCAGTTATCTTACAGAACTGTTGTGAGGATTAAGTCAGATTGTATTACTAAAGTGCCTAAGACATCTGGTTCATAGTTTCAGGTTCCGTAAATGGAACTGCTTTTATACAGTTGGAGGTATGGTTTTACAAGTTCCTTTAAACCAGAAAGGTTTTAGCTTGGATTCAGTAGAAAAGATGAAATTCCCAGCTTCTAAATTCCATTATTGTAAAGGTGTCAAGGTCTGGACAGCTGGCAGGGCTGATTGAGCAATATCCTTAAGTGAAAAGCTCAGGAGAACTGAGTTTAGTAACTTACTGACACCAGTGTAATCATAGATCTTGATGACTCTCAGTGGAGATTTAATTTTTGGTCCCTGGAATAGGCTATTGATGTCTTGACAGAAACAAGCAGAATAACAACTAGCTTTTGGTCAATAGGAATAGCAGAAATACACACACACACACACACACACACACACACACACACACACACACACCCCTGAGCAAAAAGAAACTCCGCAGATTTAATAATTAGATCTAAATGTGTTTTGGTAAAAGCAATGGTGCCTAGTTTTATTCTTTTGACTTCCTCTATTTTCTAGAATTCTGGAGAATAGGAATAATGACAACTAAAAAAACCCATTCTAACAGATCTGAATGGTTTTGTGTGTGTGTGTATGTGTGTATGTGCATATGTGTGTTACCATATTTAATTCTCACTAGCTCTCCAGTGCATTATCTTCATATGAGATATTGTTAAATTGAGGCTAAAGAGATTAAGGCATTTACCTAGGTCATCTCAGAGTTAGTGGTAGAGCTAGAGCATGAAATCAAGCAGGATGCCAGAACTACTCCTCAGCATAAAACCTAAATAATAGGAAGAGGTAGAATGCCAGAGCACATTGCCAAAGTCAGGGAAAATCTGAAGCCAGGTATGGTGATATGGTTTGGCTGTGTCTCCACCCAAATCTCATCTTGAATTCCCACATATTGTGGGAGGGACCTGGTGGGAGGTAATTGAATCATGGGGCAGGTCTTTCTCGTGCTGTTCTCATGACAGTGACTAAGTCTCATGACATCTGATGGTTTTTATAAGGGGGAGTTTTCCTGCACAAACTCTATTTGCCTGCTGCCATCCATGTAAGATGTGACTTGCTCCTTCTTGCTTTCTGCCATGATTGTGGGGCCTCCCCAGCCATATGGAACTGTAAGTCTAATTAAACCTCTTCCTTTTGTAAATTGCCCAGTCTTGGGTATGTCTTTATCAGCATCATGCAAACAGACTAATATATATGGTTATCAAGATGGAGACATTGTCTAGGACAGAGAAGGAAGATAATCGTATGACCACATCCCTGCTTGTTCTAACTGGGTTTCTATTACTGTGAACACAGCTGCCATTAAGAAACCAATTGTAAGAAGTATTCTCTAGACCATTTCACATGGTCAAAGCAAGTGGAAGTTTTGCTCATAGCTGATAGTGCCTGCCTCAAATTCTAAACACATTTCCAACTTCCACTTGCAGCCAAGTTCCATGGTTTTTAAAAATTACAGAAATCTTTTTTCTTGCTACAATCCTCTGTAAAACGTTCACACTGTGAATGTCAAACATGTGTTTCACCTAATACACTTTCCCTGGTGGTATAGTCTGGTAATTAAGCTCCTTTCCCAAGATCCACATTCACATTTCAATCTTTTGACTTTATCTCCTATAAAAGGAAAGTGTGTTACTTTCCCATTGCATTATAGAGATTGTTGCTAAAAATAACAAAGATTGTTATATTCTAGAGGCTTTTAAAAAGACATTTTAAGTAAACATGAAGTAAAAAAATTATGACCCAACAGAATTTATGAAATAGGGTCTTGATTTAATTTTATACATGAGCGATATAAATTTAAGACTTTTCAGGCTGAAATATGTTACACTTAAGAAGAGAGGCACCAACTGTTCTAGTACGAATAAAAGCATTTTTAAATTATTTTACCCCATAGAATCTATGTTCTGAAGAATTTTTCTGCCAAGCTAACTGCATATAATCAGTGATGATTTGATTTTTTAACTACATTCAGGTATATCTGGAATAATCAAGACAAGCTTCTAATCAGTCCAAGCAAACCACTGTCAGTAGAGTGGGTGATATAACTCCAGCTTTCTTTATTTAGAATGCACAGGCTTTTGTAGAGTCAATGTTCTACTGGATTAGGTTTTCTGATATATTGAAAGTAGCATAATTAAGGACTCAGGCTTTGTAGCAGGTAAATTAGAGCTTGAATACTGATTCTATCACCTAATGTCTGTGAGACCTTACACAATATATTTAGCTTCTCTAAATCTCAGGTTCCTCAGCTGTATAATGAAGAAAATAGTCACGTATAACCCACAGAAGTAGTGTGAAGAGTAGAAGAATGACTGTAAAATGTGTAGTGCAACACCTAGCATATTTAGTAAGTTTTAGTTGCTGTTTTTGTCATCCTCATCATCATCCTTACCACAATCACCATCATTATTTTCATGTCATCTTTATAATTACTGTATTCAACAAGTGTAGCAGGCTTGGAAACTTCAGGTTGAGAAGTACTGTTTTAAATGGAGAGTCTTGTGATTTTACACTTAAGTTCCAATAGATAGTTTTAACCATCAGACCAAAGGAATGAATATATATATATATATATACACACACACACACACACACACACACATATATATATGTAAAATTCCCAGGAGATACCAACTTTTTTAAGGCATGCTTATAGAATTATGTCATATTCCTAATGGTCAGGTTCCTTATGTTTCTGACAAAAAGAACACTTTTTCTATGATCTTAAAATGAAACGGCCATTGGGTATGGGAAAGAAGAGTGTAGGAGAATAATGATGGATGATGTGAGATAAGATGAGATGACAAGACATGATTTACAGTCACATTTCCTTTTCTACCTGAAATGTCCATCAGCTTGGGGACATGGTGTGATGGTGGATTTATCAGGTCAGATTCAAATACCATCCAGCTGATTACTACTGACTCATTGGGGAGCTTTGCTTTTGGCAGAGGCTCAGATTCTTGATAAATTTTACCGCCTGCTTGAAAGTAATTTGCCATCACCAAGCAGTGAAATTAGTTTTGCTAAGCAGAACAAAGACAATGATCAGTCTCTGCTTATCTAAATATAAGTAGTGGTGGGTTTTGTAATTGGTGTGTTTGGCAACTCTCCTCTAAGTCACCCATAAACTCCCCCCAACCATTCCACCCCCTTCCCATCTTCTCCAGTCAGCCCCTGCCTGAGTCATAATAATAGCTCCTATTTTGGGAGCATTTTTATGCATCACACATTGGTCAGGTCCTTGGATACTGTAGTAGTCAGAATAATGACCTCTCAAGGTGTTCATCTCTACATAAACGGTGAGCAGGCACTGGAGTCACTCAAGCTTGATTGAAATCCCAACTCCACCACTCACATAGGTCTGAGATGGCCTGGTGAGCAAGATTACACAGGCTCATTTAGGACACGATGAGGCTTTCAATTGCAAAATGAGGATAATAATCTCTACTTTATAGGTCCCTGATAATGTATACAAAGTGCGTAGAACAATGGCTGGCATATAGTAGGCTCTCAAAAAATGGATGTTGAAAAAACTGGTGATATTTCACATCTCTTCATTATTTTTATCAGGAACATGCAGTCTGAAAGGTTCATTTTTGCTGAGGTAAGTATCTTGACCCCAGGTAGAATTAATGAGGAATTTTTAAGAGCTTTGTCATAGTATAATATAGATAGATCCATGAATGGATTCAGTTGATGTAAGTGAAGTGGTTTAAAAGAGACAAGGTAGGCAGTAGGGACCAGTGTCCGGGCATGTAAAAGACAGAGAGGACTTACATGCTCAAAACTATCTCTCTCTTATATCTTTCAATACCCATAATTCAAGACTGACAACTTCTCTGCATATTCTGCCTTCAATCTCTTTGCAGGGTCCCTTTACAAAAGGCAAACATTTCTTGTGTACAGTGAAGAAAAAGCAAAGATAATACATATGCTTCCTAGTTCTTAATTGGAAAGAATGTGCAGCCCATGCCTTTGGTTTGAACCACTGTGCGCCTGCTGACTGGGGGAAGAGAAGAAAGAAGGTGAAAAGTGCTCTCAACACGAGGGTAAAAAGAAATACTACCTTTGTCTAGGACACACTTTTTACCTGAAAGTAGAATGCTAAAATCTAAGACTTTCTTCCCCTTAGAGTAGCTGCTCAGAGACTGGCCAGAGATCCAGGGCCTTGGGCTACTCCCAGCAGAGTGGAGCATGTTCATGAAAACTGACCCAGGCAGATGGAGAAGATAAAGTCAGGACTATGTCAGGTAGTCCTTAGCTGGGCTGGTCATCCATATGAGCAAAATTCCAAGGGGTCAGGAAGTAGTAATGACTGGTAGATAAACATGGTTTCAGGGACTAGGACCAGAAGAAATCATTTATTATAGCCAGGGTTGAGCTTCAGCTATACTAGGCAGTGAGTAGCAGACCCTAAAGCATGACTAGAAGAAGCAAGAGCTATGCAAAATCACAGGATCTAAGTGTTGGATGTGGTATACAGAGGAATCCCTGAAAATGCCTGGGAGCCAAGTTGTCTTGCTGCAACATCTTCCAAAAGAAGCATCCCTGCCCCAATTTAACCAATTTTCAGTCCTTTCTCCTTTTAAAAACACATCAGTGACTTTGCATTGTCCTGAGAAGCATTCCCAAATTATTTAGAATTTCACATTTTTCTTTTATGACTTTCCTGTGCTTCAAACACCATTGAAAATGACATAGAGACAGAAGCATACACACATGCTCACACCTACACACATGCTCACCCACATACACACACCCATTTAAACATAAACCAGTTGTGTCACTCATTTGCTCAAAATTTCTAACATTTTTCATTTGAATTACCATCATTCTTATATAATCTGTCCCTAAAACCATCTGTGACCTCATTTCCTACTACTTGCTCTCATCTTGGTCGTTCTTGCTGTTTCTCTGACACAGGAATTACTACTGCCTCAAAGTCCTTGTGCTTTTGGGTTCCTGTGCCTAGATATTTGATTAACCCGCTGTTTCATTTTCCTCAAGTCTCAGCTCAACATATCAGTTAGGGAAGTCTGATCTGACTGCCCTGACATAAATGTGTCATACTATTCAGAGCACAAGTATAAACCATCATTTCTCTTTTTTTGCCTTATTTCCCTTCATGACATTCAAAACTACCTTCAAATTTATAACATTTTATATGAATGTCTCCCCTTCATAAGAAAAACGTCTGAGTCTTCTTCATTTTATCACCATGTCATTAGTTACCTGAACAGCCACTGCTATGCCTTTAATAAATATTTGTTGAATAAACAAAAGAGTAAATGATGTCACCTCAGTTATCACCTAATTTGGGAAAACTCTGTTTGCCCTCAAACTGGATATGGTTCTCTTCTCTGTGCTTCCATAATACCTTATGCTTATCCCTACATTAACACTAACCATAGGCACACTGGGCAGAAATGACCTCTAACTGTGTGGCCTCCCTACTATTCTCCAAGCTCTGTGAAGTCATAGACTCAGCCTTGCTCACTGAAGCAAATGTGGTACATAATACATAATCCACATATGTTTGAAGAATAAATGAAGGGCAGTTAACGGGCACAGTGTCAGAGGAACATGGATGATCTAATATTGATTTCACTGAACCACAGAATGAATGCTCCTCAAATTCTCCCCACTTGTGGTGGCTTTCAGGTCCAGAGCAGGGCTGAGTTTCCAGGTGGGACTCAGGTAAAAGATGGGACCAAGAAGGTCATTATATCCTCTGTCTTCTTGAGTACCACCAGGCATCTAAGCTGGAATGAGCTAAGCTGAACTGAGCAGCTCTGTGTAGGTAGAGAGAATATTCTGGTTCATCATAGGAAATAGGTTCACTGAAAGTTCCTGGATGGATGAGGGCATCAAAGTTCAGAATGTACCAACATCCTGAACCTCAAAGTTAATGATCTTTTCATCCAGTTTCATGTTTACTTTATTGCCAGGAAAGAACCCTGCTTTGAATGAGGTTCAGAACTTGCTGATGAACAGTGACTACTGCGTTCTAAGAAATGTGTTGTCATATAGCTTGGGGTGAGCTCTGTGTGTCTTCAGAGAGACAAAGCACTTCAGTTAGAGTGCTTAGTTCCCAAACACTGCTATTGGTTGTTACATTTTGTGCCTGCTACACGAATGGACTACAGATAGATGGCCTTAACCTTCGAAATCAATGATCATAACTTTTATGGTGTGCATATGTCATGCCAGGCACTATACTAAATTTCTTAGAATCTGATTAATGGAGGCAAGATTGTTGAACTGATTGTTGCTTTTTCCAACATGAACATTTTTATTCAGCAACTGCATTATTGTAATATAAGGGGAAAGTAAGAGACTTTTTACTGAAAAATGTCCAAAGCCAATCCAGGGGAAAACTTTTATATACATAAAAAAATCCTTAAAGTTTATTTAGTATTACATGATTTCCAAAGCATTTTTATTTATGTTATCTTATTTTGTTTGCTCACGGTTCACAGTTCGCCGGAATAAAAAGGAAGCCCCATGTGAAATGTGACTTTAATTTGCCTCACACTGTATTTTAAATTTTCAGAGCAGTATCTGGACATGGTAAAAAACTGACAGTTTTTGAATGAAGGAATATACTTCATTCTATTTACTTAATATGAAGTAGAAAATGAAATATGCCAGAATCAGAAAATTACAGAGAATAATAGGTTAAGAGGTAGTCAGGAATTTAGGTTTGCCTTTTCCCTTCATTATCTGACCAATTCTCTGGTCTTGCATAAGAACTTAAACTCTGACTCCCACTGTCCTCACTAATTAAACAAATAGATAATGGCATTTAACTCTGTCATGTAGATTAAATAACAAAAATGGAAAATGTTTACCACAAGGTTTGCACATAGAAGATGTTCAATTAATTAGTGTCTTTTCCTCCCTCTTCCCATAAGAGAGATACAAAATAAATTGTTATGGGATTACAGCAGAATTTAGATATTCAATTTTATTATATGAAATCTGAAGGTGTTAAGACATGAAATAATTTGCCTGAAGTTACTCAGCTAATAAGTAGGAGAGCTGGAGCTGCTTCTGAGCTCTCCCAGTATTAGATTATTCCTACTACAACTGTACCCTATGGCCCCTACAGTCCCAGAGTTGGGACTCTACTTGAAGCATCCTAAATGTGAGTATATATCCCACTATCCAATCAGAAAGACAATCTTTTTTCAAAGAGAGATAGGGGATGAGGATTAGAGATTCGTAAGGCCATTAGACTCTCGTGGGAACATACTGTTACCTCCAAAGAGACCCTTGCAGAAACCTCTGAAATGTTAATTCAAGCAAAATTATAAGCTTATTTGTCCTCTGCATGGCTCACATAATACAAATTAGAATTCTCATGTCATGATTTCAGGATCCATGGAATTCATGTAAAACATGTTTATTATTTTGCATAATGAAGTATGTCAACCTCCATGGAAATTAAAATAACTAATCATCTCTTATCAATGACATTCAAATGCCATTATACCTCCACTGAATGTCAGTTCTTTTCAAGCGTGGCACAGATCCACATTACCTTGATCTGACAGTAGGCAGCCACATAGGTTTCAAGGAAGGAGACATTAAAAGGTATCCACTGATTGAGCTATGGCTTGTAACCAACTGGCAATCAAAATACACGATACACTAGAGGACAGAACCCAGGCACTCATAGTAAGAAAGCAAATGACTACAAAGTACACATGAAAGGGCAATAATTTTCTACATGACAGCTTTCCACAGATTGTTTCCAAAGGTAGACTTGCTCATTGGAATGGAAACTGGGATAGTCACTGCCTACCTATCCATGTAGTGTGTTTTCTGGCACAAAAACTAAAAGAGGTGGCTAGTGATAGGCAACAATGAGTAGTTTATAAAGTATTTTGGCACGATAGTCAACATTTCCTAGGTTTGGGCTAAATTATCAGAAATGTCTACATTGTGTTTCTATTTTAATCCATGATGATTAAGAAGCTGAGATGCAAAGACACTAGGTAATAGGTACTTATTTATTCAGTCAACCCAATGACAGGGAGCTGACTGGATGCCAGGAGAGGCATGTTATTTCAGGGCAAGCAGATGAATAAGTCGCAATCCCCATCCTAATGGAACCCATCTTCTAACCGAAATATCACCACCACCCTCACCACAAACAACAAAATTACTACCACATTCTAAGGTTCTCTTAAGGAAACAACCACAGATACAAATATCACCAATCGCAATCACCTAAACAATATGCTAAAACTACAACTCAAAATCAAAAAAATAAAAACAAAACAAAACAAAAACACTGGGTGTAAATAGAAGTTTTGGCTGAAACAGCAAAGCAGTAATCTTGTGCCAAAAGAAACCCTACTTTAAAAAATGGTATCTATGAAGTGCTGAGGCAGTCATTGCCTAAAAATCTTAATTCCTGGCATTCTTGGAGCATTCCAGAGTTTTCAAAACACTTTCTTATATATTACCTTTCTTAATCCCCACGTCAGGTATTATTTTCTTTACAATATCAAAAAGCTGATTTGTAACAAAATCAGTCACAAATAAACTGATTTGTATAAGGTAACAGAGAAAGTAAATACTGAGGCTGGGGTTGGACTCAGGTATGTGAGGTGTGAGGGCCAGGTACAGTGCTTTTGTCCAATACACTGCAGGATGAGTTGCTTAAAGTCACATCGACACACAGTGTAAATGCTGCACCTAGAACCTACATTTTATGCTTCTTAGACCCAGGCTGCTTCCACCACAGACATGGATTCTTACTTATTATTTAATTCTTAGTAATTTGTTTAAATATAAATGATGTTCTTTTGCAATAATTTTAACATCTTCCAAACATAATTAAGTGGTTAAGAGCTTGAAGCAGGGAATATCAAATCTGATGTGAAATTCCAGCTCTGTGACACTACCTAGATAATTTACTTCAAGTTTTTGAAACTCAGTTTTATCTTCTATGAAACCAAATCATAATGTCTGCTTCACAGGGCTGTTGCAAGGATTAGATGAGATATTAAGTGCCTAACATAATCCCTGATAATGGCAGATTTCAGATTGAAGAGCTATTTAATAAACAACATGGCAGTGACAATTTGTAGCTCAAATTTGCACAGGACTCTGAAACTTCACACTTTTTACACCCCTATCCCATGACCTTTACTCTAAAGAGGTGCTAACACATAAGGTTTGTGCTATATATATTACAAGTGGGAGGCTCTGCATAATCTACAGATTCATAACACTACCAAAACTGCTTTACTAAACTAAAAGATACTTGCCATCTTAATGGATATCTTGGATGAAAATGCTTTACTGGCTCAAATATAATGCAAAGATTAACAGTTTTTACTTTACTTGAAAGTCTTAGCTTGACACTAAATATAAACATTTGCCAGGTTAGCAGATCAAAGCAGATACTTTCATTTTTTTCACTGTTATCTCTTTCTGTCTCTCTCTGTTTCTCTCTCTATATATTCCTTCCCCCACCCCTCACACACATGCACACATGCATACATGCTCACACATAGATTAACTACTTAATTTTAAACTATATCTGCCTGTCTGGCGTAGGAGGTAAGATTGTAGACAGTAGAGTCAGTTACTTCTGTCTAAATCCATTCTCTGCCTCTCAGACGTTGTCTGATTGTAGGCAAGATTATCCATTCACTCATTCATTTATCTATTCATTTATTTAAAACAGGGTGGTTATAAAAAACACGTCGGAGGAAGAACATTCTCCTCTGAGCTCAGTTCTCTCCTGATTAGATAGCTGGCAGGGATAAATGACAGTTGTCACCCAGGCATGCAATAGACTCTATTCATACAGAGATGATGTCTCAGCCAAGGTTATTTGGTTGCAAGAAAAAAAATGGCTTTGGCTAAATTAAGGAAAAAATAAATCTATAGCTGGAGAATTTGATAGCTTAAAGAGTCAATGAAAACATTATAAAACTAGGTACACCCACGGGCAAGTAAAGCACCTGAGGTCTTGATAGAAGAAACTGCTTAACATCTATCTATTCACAGCACTTTCTCATCCTTGCATTCTCTATAATCTGGCTAGGAAGTGTAATCTAGCTTTGGTCACCTAAACTCACTTTGCCTAAGGCAGGCTAGGACACCTGCATTTCAGAGCTCTAGAGCATCTAGGAAGTGTCCCTGATTTGAATTGGAGACAAAAAAGCAGAAGATATGTGAAGGCATCAGTGCCCTCAAACCTCAAGGTCCAAGGTACACTGGGATCAGAAACCAGATAGACAATTTAAAAAGTAATGGATCCCAACACAATGTAGTAGAATTATTGAGATCATGTCTCATGCTAACCAACTTTTCTAGGCAGAGAGAAACTCACCCTAAAACAGTTCAAAAATTCTTATTTCCTTATCCAGATGATATTTTATACAGCAATTCACAAATATATTGTCAAGGACCCTACAGTAATTCTCACTTCTATGAAAAAAAAAAGTCGATTATCTGTTGAATTTGGTTCATCTCACTTCACACAATATGGTTTTTGGCAAGTGCACGTACCCCATCCCCTGAACTCAGTTTCCTTTGTTGTTTGACCCATAATAGGTTGTCAAACAGAAGGTAGTAATAGCAGAACATGGATTTTTCAACTCTTACACTTCTTCCCACCCACCTACTACAATATGGGGAGTATAAGCCTCCAAATATAAAATTTATATTTTAAGTTTTTAATTATGAAAAACTTCAAAGTATTCAAAACGGTCACTTACTTCCTAAGTAGATGCTGAAATGTTTACATAAAAAATAGTGGTCCAGGTGCAGTGACTCATGCCTGTAATCCCAGCACTTTTGGAGGCCGAGGCAGGTGTATCATCTGAGGTCAGTAGTTCGAGAGTAGCCTGGCCAACATGGTGAAAACCCGTCTCTACTAAAAGTACAAACATTAGTCAGGCATAATGGTGCATGCCTGTAGTCCTAGACACTTGAGAGGCTGAGGCAGGAAAATCACTTGAACCTGGGAAGACGGTCGGTGGAGTGAGCAGAGATCATGCTAATGCACTCTGCTTGGTGACAGAGCCAAGACTCAGTCAAAAAAAAATGAATTACCCCTTATGGAATTAGAATACAAATACTTTGCCTACGTTGTTGAGATTTTGTGAGAAATAGTCAGTTATATGCAGTTTATTGTAAACTTTCCAGTACAATGCAAATATAAGGGAGATCATTCTCTATAATGAAAAACATGGATTAATGTTCTCTAAATTACATTTTAGTTCTAAAATTATCTTCAATGGTATGATATAATGATCTGATCAAGTCACCAAAAGAGTAATTTGTTAAAGGAAAATAAATGATATAGTAGAAACACCATGAGAATAAGGGTAGAAGATTTTTTTTAAGTTTTAAATATACTGATGCCCAGAAGACTTCTAGTTTCATATCCTGCTTTTGCCCCCAAGCAATGCTGTAAACCTTGGGCTGTACATCTCACTTTGCAGTTTCATCTGTAAAATGAGGATAGTCAATTACTCCATTTCAGATTCCCTTCCTTTCCTTTTCTTTCTTTTTCTTTCTTTCTTTCTTTCGATACAGAGTCTCATTCTGTCACCCAGGCTAAGTGCAGTGGCTCAATCTGGGCTCACTGCAGCTTCCATCTCCCAGGTGAAAGAAATTCTCATTATTCAGCTTCCCAAGTAGCTGGGACTACAGGAGCCTGCCACCACACCTTGTTAATTTTTTGTATTTTTCAGTAGAAACAGTGTTTCACCATGTTGGCCAGGCTAATCTCAAACTCCTGGCCTGACGTGATCCTCCCACCTCAGCCTCCTAAAGTGCTGGAATTACAGGCGTGAACCATGGCACGACAGCCCAGATTATTTTCTTAAAATTCTCTGAACACTTTCTAGGGAGTGTTTACTTATTTCACTATGTAGGTTTACAGATTATCCAGCCCTTTAAGGATCTTACTTTTAAAAATGGAAGGCATAGAAGTAGGCAAATATGCAAGAGGAGAAAAAGAAAACAAAATCAAAACTAATAAAAATTTGGACGGTAAAGTAAATGCATTATTGTTCACATTTCCAGAGGAAATTCTCCATGGAGAGGAAGGTCAGGCATAAGTGCCTAATTAGAATAGTCAGAAAGGAAAAAAAAAAAAAGAGATAGAGAACTAACAAAACCTGACTATGCTAAGTGGGACTGAAGAGATTCTCCTGTAATACATTCTAAAAATGTTCCTGGAAGTGTGTTTCTAGTAATGATTTGAAGGATAGCAGTAAATGTTAGTGGTATAGAACAGACGTATACTCTGTTGGAAAAGTGAGAGCAAGAGGTAATACAATTTCTTATGTAATAAACCTTTGCATTGGTCTCTTCTGGTAGACAGAGAAAATGCTCAAAGATAAGAAAACTGCTTTATTCATGTATGAATAACCAATACTATTTTATAGGATTTTCTGTGGATCAAATTGTTACTATGTGTAAAAGACCTAATAGTGAGCTTGGCAGAGTAGACACATAATAAATGTCTCTGGATTACATTTTGGGGAAAGGTTAGTGCCTAAAGATCAGAACAAATGAGTCAAGATTATTTAAAGCCGGTGAATTTAATGTCAAAATTAAACTGTTTGTAACACAGCCTGCTAACTGGAACCCCTCGATCCTCCAGCGGAGGGGCAGTCTGCTGCATGTTTCTTAGGTCCAAGTTTCTTGGCTTTCCTTAGAGTGTGTCACAGACATTTTCATAGGAACAGGTGAGTTGAGAGACCTTTGTGGCCAAGCTACCCTCATTTACAAAAAAGTAATCTGTTCTTGCCACATGTTCCAGCTCCAGGGCTAGACTGCCTGGTAAGTTAAAATGATAGATAGTCCTTAAGAAAAGTCTGAGTCAGCAAGTTCAACAGTATATGCATTTGTCTTAGAACTGTAATAAAAATCCAGACCTACCAAGAAATAGACCTCAGTGAAGAAAGTGAACTATTATCCTGTAAGCATCACTGTATCATTCCTGTCTTCATAACAGATTTGAATGACGACTTTACATTTTGTGGCTTCTCAATGTTTATTCCTTCTTAGCTTCACAAGCACTCTGCAAAGAGATTTCTATGTTATTTTTCCTACAATGCACTCTGATGAATTGGGAGTGTGACTTTGAAAATCTGTCATGTCCATCACTGAAATATGTATGTAGATATTTTTCCAAACACGGCTTTAATATTATTGGTGAAAACAATAACAAAAATAGCTGCTACCATTTGCTGAGCACTTACTATGGACCAAACCACATGTGTTATCTCATTTAGTAACTATGAAGAAGTAATATTACTCTAATTTTACACCAAAGAAAACTAAAGCTCACAGATGTACACTAAAGCCCAAGTTTTAAACTCGTTCTTTTGACATTTAAGCCTCTGTCTTTCTTCTATCTTCTTCTGAAAAGGGGTGAAATGTTTCAACAACTTACTTAAACATTAACTTCCATTAGATAAATCACAGACATGATTATTTGTATTCATAATGCCAAATTCTACCTAACTACTAAGTGTTTGGCTTATTAGACCCTATTCTGGGTATTACTAATTCTCAATTATTAATGACATCCCTTTTATTATCAAACACTGTTACGACTAGATATTTTAGTTCAGCATGTGAAACCTCATTACTTATTTATCAAAGATACAATTTAAGCCCTACTTCAAAGATAAAACCTGAAATTGTGCTGACCTAATTGCCAACATTCTTTTTCATCTTCAGAGTTTTTTCCCTAAAACCCAAAGTTGATTAATAAGTAAAGTAAGAAATTGTGTAATTTTTTTCTAGGCATTTTTAACTAACCTTCTTAAAAAGCCATTTTTAACATTGAAACCTTCATGTGGCACTAGTGCTTGTTAGAAATACATGTAATGACCCAGAGGATTATATATAGATAATGGAAGCTGACAGTTTGACCTTTACCTGATAAAAAGTCAATGTGTTGACTCCATGTTTTAGCAGCAACATCTATAGATTGACTCTAAACCTTGACTGCTCTTTGACTGAATCATCTATTTGCAAATAAGTTCAAATATACCCTTCCCCCAATAGAAACATGCATACAATTATATGTAACACAAACATTTGCTCTTATTGGTATGTAATATTATGAATAGTGTGTTTTACATTCAGGTTTTTATATTCTCTTATGTCAAATTAGTTCAAATTGCCAATGGATAGGAGCACTGAATTTTGATTCAGGAGAACTGGCTTCATTGGTGTTCTTCTAAATGATACTTAGCCTTTCTGTACCTCAGTTATGACTCTGATGATATAGTAGTATTAAAATGTATCCTATTTATTTCAAACAATCAGTAGTTCTGTCGCAATGGAACAAGGGTAAGTGACCCTTCCCACAAATTTGGTATAAGGTATCATAATATAAGAAGTGAAATGTAAATTTTAGCTTTTAAATTAAAAGTAGTCTTCTGTGAGCATATACTGTATAATAGTTATTGCATCAAGTACTTACATATATTACATGTAACATCTCATTTGTCTTCACAAGAATCCTAAGAGATAAGTGCTTTCTCCATTTTTGTAGTTAGGCAATCAGAGACTTAATAAGGTTAAGTAATACATTTGAGACTACAGACCTAGTAAAAATCACTGCAAGTATTGAATCAGAGACATTTAATTTTAATTCTAGTTCTATAATTTACTGGTTAAATGGCTTTGAGCAAGTGTTTACATGTCCCTCAGCAACATCAGATTCCTAATTTGCAAAATAAGGATGCCAACATCTGCCTTATAGAATTATTGAAGGAATTAAATGTGATGAGATATTCCAGGCTAGAATTCATATGTTCAGCAATAAAAATGGTAATCATTATCATTATTTAATAGTAGCAATAGCAAAAAAAGTGACATCTTCAGACACCTTAGAATACAGTTTGCATTTATCAAGGAGATACAGGGAACAAAAAATCTCTTGGGTATATTTTCAAGATTAGAATGAAAAACAAAAAAAAATAAGATACATTTTATAGTTCAATCTCATACACCTTAGCTTAACTTTCTGGGTTGTAGTAGGCCGAAGAAAGTTCCCCAAAAAATGTCCACATTCCTGAAGCTTATAAATTCCTGAAACCTGTAATTATGTCACCTTATATGACATAAGTGGCTTTGCAGATGTGATAAAATTAAGGACCTTTAGATGGAGAGTTCACGCTGGATTACAGTTTCATCTAATGTTATGACAGAGGTTCAGTTCTTAAAAGAGTCAGTAAAAGATATGAGAGGACAGAAGGAGAGTCAGAGAGAAATTCAAGGATACTATGCTTCAGAGAGAAATTTAAAGATACTATGCTTCTGGTTTTAAAGATGGACAAAGAGTCCATAAGCCAAGGAATATTCTAGAAACTTCACCTAGAAGCTGGAAAAGGCAAGGAAACTGATTCTTCCCTGGAGGCTTCAGACCAGACAGAACATAGCCCTTCAGATACCTTGATTTTAGTTCAGCAAGAGCCATTTTGGACTCTGACATCCCAAACTGTAAGATAATAAATTTGTTTTGCTTTATACCATGAAGCTTGTGGTAACTTTTTAAAGTAACAATACAAAACCAATAAAAGAGTGGTGGGTATTATAAAGCAAATAATATTTATATGTGTAGTATCTGAAAAAAAAAAAAGAGGAGGAAAATACAAGAATTTGTTGGAACCTCAAGAACTGCCCAGAACAGATAAGCCAGCAGACTACTGGAAATGACTCTGCTTCCTCAGCCAGTCTATCTTCAGTGGGGACAGACAACCATGGGGCAACCATGGCTTAAAGGTATTACTTGGCTAAGGTCATTCTACTTCCTTTGTTCTAATTTTCTGCTCATTCTATAATCCTTTTATTATAGCTTAGTTTCCAAAGTAGACATTTCTACTGAAAAGATAAACTGATTTGCCAATAAAATTGTCTTCCTGCTTAGCACCTCCATTTCTCACTGCAGATTAATTAGTTGGCAGCAAGTTTCTACATACTTATTCACTCAGATCTTCAATGAATATTCATAGAGCCTTTCTTATGTGTCAGGTACAGTGCTATTACAGATATAGAAATAAATCAGACATAATTCCTACCTTCAAGGAGTTCACAGTTTAAAGGTGGAAACAGTCAAAAGAGTCACAAACTAGCAGTCACAGTTCAACATGGTAAATGCTAAAATATGAATAAATAATGTGTGGCCAAAGTGTCAGGAGAGTAGCTAATTAATATTTGTGGGAATCTGGGAAGGCTTTGAAGAGAAGTGATGAGATTTACTGAGATTTAAAGTCTTATTAAACAGTTTAACATGAAGTGGTAGTTTAAACATGATGACTTCTGCATATACAGATAAAATTGAGCCCTTGCTTTTGTAAAACTGAGTACTAGATGTTAATAAATAAAAACTGAGCATTCTTGTCTTGTTCCAGTTCACAAGGGAAATGCTTCCAGCTTTTGCCCATTCAGTATAATGTAGCCTGCAGGTTTATCATACATGAATCTTATTATTTTGAGTTATATTCCTTTGATGTCTAGTCTGTTAAGAGTTTTTCATCATGAAGGGATGTTGGATTTTATTCAAAGCTTTTTCTGTGTCTATTGAGATGATCATAAGCTTTTTGCATTTAATTCCATTTATGTGGTGAATACATTTATTGATTTGCATACGTTGAACCAGCCTTGAATCCCAGAAATAAAGCCTGCTTTATCATGGTGTGTTAACTTTTTGATGTGCTGCTGGATTCAGTTTGCTAGAGTTTGTTAAAGATTGTTGCATCCTTTAAAATAATCTCATATCTAAAAATGTGAAACTTTAATAAGTGGTTCTTTTTCTGCTCTAGTTTATGCTTAGCAAACAAGGTGACAATATTTGATTTCTTTGATAGAGACATAGTATACTTTTTAAATAGCAGTCAAAATGATACTTTTCAAAATATAAATCACATCATTTTCCTCCCCTGATCAAAGTTCTCCACTAGGTTCTCATCTCATTCTGAATGAAACCACCAGTCCTTACTTTGTCTTATGATACAAACATGCGCTGCCTACTCTACCTATTTTAACTTCCCCAGTACCTTTCTAATCTCACTTCCTACTAGTTTGTCTTCTTCATATGCCACACTGACCTTTTTTGCTGTTTCTTGAACATAATATGCAGAGTTTGGCCTCAAGGTATTTTTACTAGTTGTTGTCTTTCATAGGTATATTCTCTCTCCAACATATTGTTCGTGATTAACACTTTTTCTTAAGTCTTTGCTCAAATGCTATCTTTTCTTTTTTTCTTTACTTTTTTTTTTTTTAAGACAAAGTCTTGCTGTTGCCCGGCTGGAGTGCAGTGGCGCGATCTCAGTTCACTGCATCCTCTGTCTCCCAGGTTCAAGCGATTCTCCTGCCTCAGCCTCCCGAGTAGCTGGGACTACAGGTGCCCCCTACCATGCCTGGCTAATTTTTGTATTAGTAGAGATGGGGTTTCACCATTTTGGCCAGGCTGGTCTCAGACTCCAGGTTCAAGCGATTCTCCTGCCTCAGCCTCCCGAGTAGCTGGGACTACAGGTGCCCCCTACCATGCCTGGCTAATTTTTGTATTAGTAGAGATGGGGTTTCACCATTTTGGCCAGGCTGGTCTCAGACTCCTGACCTCAGGTGATTCGCTAGCCTCAGCCTCCCAAAGTGCTGGAATTACAAGCGTGAGACACCGCGCTTGGCCATTATACTGCTTTTATATTTATTTATTTATTTATTTATTTAATAGCACTTACCATCATCTGACACTTGTATTATTTCTTTATTTGTTTATTGTCTGTCTACTCTCACTCAGATGTAACCTTTGTTAAGACAGGAAGTTGTTCTGTTTTATTCATCATTGTACCTTAAGTGCCTTTATGAAGTAAATGCTCAGTAAATGGTTATTGTTGACTGAATACAGGAATATGGACTATATGGACTTCTATAAATGACTGACCCTCCTACTACCGATGTATAAAAATTCAGCACAAAATGTGGAAATAAATATTTTTAATATATAGCTGAGCTCAAACACAAGAATTGGACATCTCTGGGTAAAAGAAATGTAGCAGACACCTGAAGCCAGATCAATCAACTTATAAGCTAGTGCCAATATATATGAACTATATAAGCCATAATAACTCAAAACTGGAGTTTTAATGCTCACCTGAGGATAACAGATATCATAGATTTGAAACTGTGACCTTGCATAAAGTCTGAATTCTGGAAAAGGTATCTTTTAGATAAAAGGAATTAGAAAACCTGTAACCTTGTCCTAAGAAGCAACAAATAAGATGGCCTCTATTTAAAATTTAAAGTCTTTCAAGGAAATTTCAATCCTCAAGCAAATTTCTCCTGTGAATATGTATTCCAAACTTACTGTTCCCATGTAGTATGAGATCTCTTATGTTGATAAATTAATGTAAAAAACTATTTTTCTGGACAAGTGAAACCTTTGGAGTGTTCAGCTGAAGCAATTATGCAATTCTTCCCTAGTGATATTTCTCCAACCCATGGCAAGTGGAATTACCACTGATAAAACAGTTTCTATCAAAATTGAACTCACAATAAGAAGTTATAAACTACATGATAAAGTGCTCCACCAGGAGAAAGAGTCAGCCCACACAACAAATAGAAAGACTAAATTATAAATAATTTGAAAATAAAAATGGAATAATTTGACAGTAAGTAAAAAATCTATATGTTTAACTTGACAAAATAGTGGGTTGAGAAGCAGATTTTTCTTCACATCTGAAAGAGAATTGGTAAATTAAAAATTGGGCAGAATACAAAATAAAAAGAAAATATGATCTAATATATGAAAAATATTGTGATTTCCGATATAGAACAAGAAGCCCAATTTACATCTAATCAGAAGGAGATAATTGAGAATGGGAAAGAGACATTATTAAAATCTTCAATGGTTGAAAAATTTAAAAATTAAGAGAAGAAACTAATCCTTATATATGAAGAAGCACACCAAATTCTAAGCAACAAAAACAAAAATAAATTCACTCCTAGGTACCTTTTAGTTAAACTGCAGACAGCCAAGAATAAAAATGAAATCTTAAAAACTATCAGAAAGTAATGTGTTCATTTATTATTATTATTATGTTAATCAGAAAATAACTCAAAACAGTAAATTTGAATAAGGTAAAGTTGCCATTCTGGAAGTCAAAAGAAGTATTAGTTATTATACTATCAAAATTGGAAAGGAAAATATAACATTTGATGAGTAACTACTATGTGCCAGTTACTGAGCTAGATGATTTTACATTTTTATTCCTAACATGTGTCATTTATTACCCAAGGATTCTCAAGATCATATCAACCACATTTTATACAAGTAAAAGTGAGTTTAGAAATAATAATCTTGCTCAATCATGCTATCAATAAATGAAAGTGCCAGAAATTCCTAAGGGTTTGGCTCCAGATTACACTAAATAGATATAATAACTCAAGACAAGACAGAATACAATAGAACAACATCGTTGTACTACTAACCTTGCATGACTTTAAATAAGTAATATAGCTTGAGGATCTGTTTTTTCATTTGTAAAATGGGTATAACAATAGTACTAACCTCGTAGAATTGTTGTGAGGAATAGTATCCAAATGTGTGTAATATATAATATAACTTGGCACATATTTAGTATTTTTAAATGCTAACTGGTTGTGCTATTTATAATTAATTATGATATTTAGCAGTCATTCACTGAAGGAAGACAATGTTTTATCCACCTTTTATTCTCTATAGCCTTACATAATGGGAATTGTATTGAGTAAATTATTATTAATTTACCAGGATAAGTTTTTTTTTTTTTTGGTTTTAAGGAGTGGAGAACCAGAGTTTAATAGGTCAGAAAGAAGGGAGAAGGGAGAAGGAAGATGCTTCCCCATACAGAGACAGAGGGAGAAGGGCTCCAAAGCCAAAAGAGGAGACCCCCTACCAGGATAACTTCTTACTTGGAACATATCCTTCCCTAATGTTTGGAATTTCTGGGATAAAGAAGTATCAACTAGACTCCAGAAGGAGAAAATATATCTGTTTCTGAGAAGGTTTTCTCTGGGTGAGTAAAATAGATAATAATAACATATAAAATGAGTTTGATGAGAGTGCTGGGAAAATGATAACACATAAAGAGAGGATTATAGTGCTTAGCTTACATCAAGTTTCTTGACATCAAGTGTGGAAATGTTTTTATCTAATTTTGTCTTTCATAATATTTTATTCCTAAGCTACAATAAAATGTTATTCTATTCTTACTTCAATTTAATGTGGGACTAAACAAATGATACAAATGCATGTATGAATAATAAAAATGAACACAATCTTTGATAACCCTGCTTACTCTTAATTCAGTTCAAATGGCAACTTTTCTTTGGACCACAAATTGAATGAATATCTTCTTTAGGAACTACTGAAAATTAATGATAATATTTATACTTCAGGTTATATCAGAGTTCATGTACATTTTGACCTACAGCATCTGAAATAATGCCTATACTTAGGTTCCACAAAAATTTCCATTAAGTGCTGAGTGCTGAGTACTATGCTAATTGTCAACAATATTACAGCCTAAATAATCCACTGTTTATTTGAATGCTAACATCAAAAACAATCTTAAATGATAAAGTAACCACTGAGGAGTCTAACAGTGCTCCTGAGTGCTAGATAACTGGCTGGTTCTTCACATACTCTGCCTCAGGGTTTTCAAGACTTGCTTGATGATAAAATTCATTTGGCATATATGTTAAAATGCAGATTCTCAGGACCCTGCTTGGAGCTTCTGATTCAATAAAACTAAAAGGACTTAAGAATTTAGATTTAAAAAAATATATACCTGATTTGGTAAAATTTGGTACAAACTGTATTAATCCTCACCATAATCCTTTGAGGTAGGGTGAATTTGTTGACTAAGAGCAATTAGGTAACATGCTTGAGGTCACATACCTAGCAAATGACAGAGCTGTGACTTAAACTTAGTTTCAAATTCCTCAAAGCCTACAAGTCTGCAATGCTATTTTGTTTTTTCTCAGTCAAGGTTTCTCCTCCTTTTTACATATGAGCAACAGACCACATGGCATTTCCAAAAGCAATAGGCATTTCTCAGTAAAGCCATAAAAACATAACAACTTGTGCCCTCCCAGTAAGGACACCTGAACACCTTTTGTGGCATGCTAAGTTTTCTTCAGCTTTTCTGCATGCAAATCTCTGTCTATCCACAGATTTCTGAGTAAACAATGTAAATATTTAGCAAGAACTTCTAGGAACATAGAGAGCACTTCAGGCAAAATAGAACCGTAAAGTGGCAGTACCTTAAAAAAACAGATTTGAGAGAATCTGAGGAAATTAAAAGGGTACTATAACTCTGCCCTGTGTGCTTCCACTTTCTTATTTGTATTTATTCTGCAACTGATTTGAAACTCCTTTTGAGCAAGAGTTGTTTCTCAACCATCTTTGGCTTTCTAGGGCCTTGCAAAGTGCAGAATATAATGAAGCACAATATATTTGACCTATGAAAGTGCAAAATAATTATTAACTATGTGGCCTTAAGTGAATAGCTTAGTTGCATATGGTCTGTTTCTCTCTCTGAGGGGTTTAAGTTATAATAATTAGCTACCTATTTCATAGGGTTATTCTGTTAATGAAAGAGGCATATGAGAGCACCCTGTAAGCCACAGAACATCACATGTAAATGCAAGGTATTTGGATTATGTCCCAGTCCCAGTCATCATTGTACTCATTGTGCAGTTCCTATCACAATACCTGGCCCAGAGTTGATGATCAATCAATGTTTAACAGCTAGGCTTAACCTTAATTTACCATAAACATGGTCACATAGTGCCCAATATCACTTAGTTTTTATTTCAACTCCATAAAGTAGTTACTGGTATTTTCATTTAATAGGTGAAAAAGCAAAGACTAGAGAGACCAGTGACTTGCCCCAGGTGCCAAAAAATGAGTTGCAAAAAAGCTTGGACAGAATCATGCAAGATTTATTTCAAAGTAATTTTCCTTAACAATTAATGTGTAGTCCAGAGGGGCAGAGCAAAATAGCAGAGCAGAACTTGCCATTGATTGTCCCACTCCAGACACATCAATTTGAACAATTATTCACACATGAAAATACCTTTACAAGAGCTAAGAAAACCAGATGGCGGATCATAGTAAATGGCTGTAGTACAATATGAAGAAAATAAGCATTGAAGAGACTAAGAAGGGTAGTTTTACATTAGCTGTGTCACCTCCCCCTGAACTCTACGCTGCAAAGCATGGAGAGCAATATTGTCTGCTTGGGGAAAAGAAAGGGAAGTGGGCACAGGACATTACCTTAGCCCCCTGGACCTGACACAATAAAATCCAGCAGGGGACATATCTCCATGACCCCAGGCTAGGCTTACCCTGGTGGCAGATGAGCCCACACATTCCCAACCTTCAGACTTGCCTGGCTGGCCCACATCACTGATGGGTCAATTTCAGCAGTCCTGGGCTCTGAGCAGCCCTCAGAAGCAGGCAGCCCTCAGTGGTCTGAGCTTCTCATGTGCCCCAGTGCTATGATAGCCACAACTGTCACAGGGTCTGGTGCACTCCAGTGCTGCACCTACTTCAGGGTTTTCCCAGATACAGCCAGTCTGAAAAGACAGGATTAAGTACCTGCTTCTTCAGAGGTACAGATACCCCCACACAATAAGAAACAAGAACAATCAGAAAAACATGACATCACCAAATGGACAAAATAACATGCTAGTAACTAGCCCTAAATAAATGGAGATGTATGAATCTCCTGACAAAGAATTCCAATAATTGTTTCTAAAAAGCAAAACAAAAATCAAGAAACTACACATAAACAATTCAACAAAATAGGAAAAACAAAAGTTCTCAGAATGAGAAATTTATTAGAGGGATGAAAAAAATCAAACAGAAAATCTGAACCCGAAAAATACAAAGCACAAAATGAAAAATAAAATACAATAGAAAGCATCAACAGCAGAATTGATCAAGTAGAAAAATCTGTGAACTCAAAGACAGGTGATTTGTTAATACACATTCACAGGAGAAAAAGAATCTAAAGAAATGAAGAAAACTTATGAGATTCACGGGACAGCATAATTGAGTCATATGAGTTTAAGGAGGAAATAAGAGGATATAAAGAAATAGTGACAGAAAATCTTCCAAATATGGTGAAAACTGTAAATGTCCAGTTAGAAGAAGGTCAAAGGTCATCAATCAGATAAAATTCAAATAACTACCACAAGATATATTATAATCAAATTTTGTAAAACATAAAAAAGACAGGATCCTGAAAGCAAAAGAGGAAATACACAAATAACATATAAAGGAGTTTCAGTGCAGCTAGCAGCAGACTTCTCAGTAGAAACTTTATAGGCCAGTAGAAAATCAGACAATATATCAAAGTGCTGAGTAAAAAGAAAGACAACCAAAAATACTGTAACTAGCAAAGTTGTCCTTCAGAAATCAAGGTAAGATAAAGACTTTCCCAGACAAACAAAAGCTGAAGTTCATCACCACCAGATCTGTCTTAAAAGAGACATCTAAAGAGAGTTCCTCAAGTTTAAAGAAAATATTGCTTATTAGTAACACAAAACTTCTAAAAGTATGAAATGCACTGGTAAAAGTAAACATATGATCAAATTCAAAATAGTCTATTATTGTAATGATGATGTTTAAATCACTTATGTTTCTCAGCAAGCCTCATCACTGTGAGCTGAAGTGCTCTGGGGTCTTACATAAACTTGAAAGGAAGTCTAGGAAATAAGGACTGAAATTCCTAGGCAACTCCTGGTGCTAGGCTTGGCTTAGAGGTAGTAGACTAGGGTGGCATGTGACTTAGGGAGACAGTAGCTAGTATACCCAAAGGAGTGCTTGTGCCATCCACTCCCCAACCTCAGGCAGTATAGCTTGCAGCCATGAAAGTGACTCCTTTTTGCTACTTAAGGAGAGGAGAATGAAGAGTAAAGAGGACTTTGTCTTATATATTGCATACCAGCTCAGTCACAGTAGGATAGGGCACTGGGCAGAGTCATAAAGCGCCTATTCCAGTCTCTAGCTCCTGGGCAGCATTTATAGACATATCCTGGGTCAAAAGGGAACCCATTTCCTTGAAGGTAAGCATCCAGTCCTGTCAGGATTTATCACCTGCTGACTAAATAGGCCTCGGGCTCTGAATAACTGACAGTTATACCCAGGGAATATGCCATGGAACTTGGGCTCTGAGGCCTGCTGGCTTTAGGGATGACCCAGAACATTCCTAGCTGTAGTAGCTATGGTGAGACTCCTTCTGTTTAAGAAAAGTAGGGTGAAAATTAAAGAGGACTTTATCTTTAACCCTACGTACCAGGTCGGTACTAATTTACATTCCCACCAACTGTGTAAAAGCATTCCTACTTCTCCACAGGTGTTTTAAAATTTTCTTTATAGGGAACTTTCACATCTTTGGCTAATTCCTACATATTTAATTTCTACATATTTAATTTTTATTTGTGACTATTGTAAGTGAAATTCATTTTTTATTTTATTTTTTCATATTTTTGACAGCTTTGACAAAGGTCTAATATCCAGAATCTACAAGGAACTTAAAGAAATTTACAAGAAAAAACAACCCCATCAAAAAGTGGGCAAAGGATATGAACAGACATTTCTCAAAAGAAGACATTTATGTGACCAAAAAACTTGAAAAAAAGCTCATAATCACTGGTCACTAGAGAAATGCAAATCAAAATCACAATGAGACATCTCATATCAGTCAGAACGGTGATTATTAAAAAGTCAGGAAACAAAAGATGCTGGTGAGGATGTAGAGAAATAGGAACACTTTTACACTGTTGATGGTAGTGTAAATTAGTTCAACAATTGTGGAAGACAGTGTGGTGATTTCTCAAGGATTCAGAACCAGAAATACCATTTGACACAGCAATCCCATTACAGGGTATATACCCAAAGGATTATATATCATTCTACTATAAAGACAGATGCACACATATGTTTATTATGGTACTATTTACAATAGCAAAGAGTTGGAACTAACCCAAATGCCCATCAATGACAGATTGGATAAAGAAAATGTGGCATATATACACTATGGAATACTATACAGCCATATAAAGGAATGAAATCATGTCCATTGCAGGGACATGGATAAAACTGGAAGTCATCATTCTCAGCAAACTAACACAAGAACAGAAAACCAAACATCTCATGTTCTTACTCAATAGTGGGAGTTGAATGATGAGAACACATGGACACAGGGAGGGGAACAACACACACTGGGGCCTGTCAGGGTTGGGGGGCTAGGGGAAGGAGAGGATTAGGACAAACACCTAATGCATGCGGGGCTTAAAACCTAGATTACAGGTTGATAGGTGCAGCAAACCACCATGGCACATGTATACCTGCACAAAACTGCATATTCTGCATAGGTATCCCAGAACTTAAAGTAAAATAATAATAAAATAAATAAATTAAAAGAAATTGAAGAGGACACAAAAAATGAAAAATATTCCATGTTTATGGATTAGAAGAACCAATATTGTTAAAATGTCCATACTACCCAAAGCAATCTACAAATTCAATGAAATTCCTATAAAAATACCAATGACATTCTTCACAGAAATAGAAAAAAGACAATCCTAAAATTTAAACAGAATCATAAAAGACCCAGAATAGCCAAAGTTATCCTAAGTATAAAGAAAAAAAAAAAAAAAAGACTGGAGGAATCATATTACCTGACTTCAAATTGTAACCAGAAAGGGATGGTATTGACATAAAAACAGAGAAATAGACCAATGAAACAGAATAGAGAACCCAGAAACAAATCCACACATGTACAGTGAACTCATTCTTGACAAAGGTGCCAAGGACATACATTGAGGAAAAGAGTCTCTTCAGTAAAGGTGTTGGGAAAACTGGATATCCACATGCTATTGTAACCAGAAAGGCATGGTATTGACATAAAAACAGAGAAATAGACCAATGAAACAGAATAGAGAACCCAGAAACAAATCCACACATGTACAGTGAACTCATTCTTGACAAAGGTGCCAAGGACATACATTGAGGAAAAGAGTCTCTTCAGTAAAGGTGTTGGGAAAACTGGATATCCACATGCAGAAGAATGAAACTTGACCCATCTCTTGATTCATACAAAAAATCAAATCAAAATGGATCAAAGACTTAAATCTAAGACCTCAAACTATGGAAGTATCACAAGAAAACATTGAGAAAACCATCCAGGACATTGGTCCAGGCAAAAAAAAAAAATCTTGATTAATACCTCACAAGCACAGACAACCAAAGCAAAAATGTACAAATGGGAATCATATCTAGTTAAAAAGCAACACAGCAAAGGAAACAATTTAAAAAGTGAAGAGACAAGCTACAAAGTGGGAGAAATTATTTGCCAATTACCCATCTGACAAGGGATTTATAGCCATAATATACAGGGAGCTCAAACAACTCTATAGGAAAAAAATCTAATAATCTGATTTAATTGGCAAAATATCTGAATAGACAGTTCTCAAAAGAAGTCGTGCACATGACAAACAGGCCTATGAAAACATGCTCAACATCACTGATCATCAGAGAAATGCAAGTCAAAACTACAATGAGATATTATCTCACTCAAGTTAAAATGGCTTTTATCCAAAAGTCAGGCAACAACAAATGCTGGTGGAGATGTGGAGAAAATGAAACCCTTGTAAACTGCTGTTGGGAATGTAAATTAGTACAACCACTATGGAGAAGAGTTTGGAAGGTCTTTTAAAAACTAAAAATAGAGCTACCATACGATCTAGCAATCCCACTGCTGGGTATATACCTAAAAGAAAGGAACTCATTATATCAAAGAAATATCTGCACTCTCATGTTGTTGCAGTACTGTTTACAATAGCTAAGATTTGGAAGCAACCTAAGTGTCCATCAATACATGGATGGATAAAGAAAATGTAGTACATATATACAATGAACTCATTAAAAAATGTGACGCTGTCATTTGCAACAACATGGATGGAACTGGAGGTCATTATCTTAACTGAAATAAGCCAGGCACAGAAAGATAAACATCACATGTTCTCACTTATTTGTGGGATCTAAAAATCAAAACAATTGAACTCACGGATTTACGGAGTAGAAGAATGATTATCAAAGCCTGAGAATGGTAGTTGGGGCAGGGGTAGTGGTGAGGAGGAGAGGTGGGGATGTTTAATGTATACCAAAATCGTATAGTTAGAAAGAGTGAATAAGAATAGACTAGAATTAATGATAATTTAATTGTACAATTTTAAATAACAAAAAGAGCATAATTCAATTGTTTGTAACACAAAGGACAAATCCTTGAAGGGATGAATACTCAATTTTCCATGATGTGATTATTACACATTGCATGCCTGTACCAAAATGTCTCATGTACCTTATAAATATATACACCTACTATGTTCCCAGAAAAACTAAAAAAAAAAAAAAAAAGAAAAGAAAAAAAACAACTAAAGATTTGTTATAACTGTAACATTTTAAAATAAGCCTCATGGTAATTAGAAAGCAAAAACATACGATAGACACACAAAGATATTCAAAAATAAGGAGTCAAAACATACCACTAGCAGAAATCACTTAGCCACAAAGCAAGACAACAAGAGAGGAAGAAAGGAACCAAATACCTACAAAACAACAAGAAAATAATTCATACAATGGTAGTAAGGGGTCCTTATCTACAAGTTATTACTTAAATATAATGGATTAAATTATCCAACCAAATTACATAGATTGGCTGAATGAATTTAAATACACACACACACAAACACACCCCAACTATATGCAGCCTACAAAGTCCCACTTTAAGTAATTGTAAGAACACACATAGACTAAGAGTAAAGCGCCGGAAAAAGATATTTTATGAATATGAAAATCAAAAGAAAGCAAGAATTACATATATATCAGATAAAATAGACTTTAAGTAAAAAAAAATCATAAAAAGAGATGAAGGTTATTATATAATGATAAAGGGTTCAATTCAGCAAGAACATACAACATAATCAATTATAAATACCTATTCATCCAAAATCCAAGCACCTAAACATATAACATAAATATGGATAGATCTGAATGGAGAGACAGAATAAAATTAATAATAGTAGGAGACTTTAACACCCCACTTTGAACAATGGAGAGATTATTCAGACAGAAAATCAACATGGAAACATTGAACTTAAACTATACTCTAGATCAAATGGACCTAACAGACATATACAGAACATTTTCTCTAACAGCTGCAGGTTACGCATCTTTTTTAAGTCCACATAAAGCATTTTCCAAAAGAGATCATGTGTGAGGGTACAGAACAAATCATAAAAGATTTTAAAAGACTAAAATCATATCAAGTGTATTTTCCAACAACAATGGTATGAAACTAGAAATCAATAATGGAACAAACTTTGGAAAATTCACAAATACATGAAAATTAAACAAATGTGTTCTTGAACAGCCAATGAGTGAATTTAAAAATTAAAAGAAAAATTAAAATATTTGTTGAGACAAATGAAAATGAGAGTACAATATACAAAAACCTACAGAATACTGCAAAATTGGTTTTAAGAGGCAAGTTTATAGCAACAAATGTCTAGATCAAAAAGAAAAAATATCTCAAATAATACACCTCAATGAACAAGAAAACAAGAAAAAACTAAGCCCAAAGTTAATAGAAGGATGGAAATAGAAAGATTAGAGTAGAAATAAATAAAACAGAGTCTAGAGAAACACTGGAAATGAGCAGTAAAACTAAGAATTGTTTTTTGAAAAAAATACAAAAAATTGACAAACTTTTATCTAGACTAACTATAATAAAAACATAGAAGACTCAGATAAATAAAGTCAAACATGGAAAAGAAGATATTATAACTGATACAATATAAATAAAAGGATCATAGGAGACTATTATGAACAATTATATATGGACAAATTGGATAACCTAGAAGGAATGGATAAATTCTTACCCATATACAACCTACCATGACTGAACCATGAAGAAAGAGAAAACCTGAATAGATCAAAAACAAGGAGATGGAATCAGTAATAATCTTCCATTAAAGAAAGTCCAGAATCTGATGGCTTTACTGTTGAATTATATTACATATTTATTGAATAATTAATACCAATTCTTCTCAAACACTTTCAAAAATTTGAAGAGGAGAGAATACTTCCAAAATTCATTTCATGAGGACTGCATTATCCTGATGCCAAAGACAAACAAGAACACGATATATAAAAAAAGAAACTACAGAACAATATTCCTGATGAACATAGATGCAATAATCCTCAGCATAATATTAGCAATATAAATTCAACAGTACATTAAAAAAGTGTATTTGCCATGATCAGCTGGTCTTGATCATGCACTTATCACTGTGATCATGACTTAAAACTATGAAACTACTAGAAGAAAACCTAGGGGAAAAGATTCACAACATTGGTTTGAGCAATAATTTGTCCTACAAGAACAGGAAAGAAAAAAACAAAATTAGAAAAATGGGACTGCATCAAACTAAAAAGCTTCAACACAGCAAAGGAAATAATCAAGAAAGAGGTAAACTACACGAATGAGAGAAAATATTTTCAAACTATACATCTGTTAAGGAATTAATACTCAAAATATATAAGAAACTCAAATAACTCAACAGAAAGAAAACAACCAAATTAGAAAATGGGCAGATGATCTGAATAGACATTTCTGAAGAGAAGACATACACATGGCCAAGAAGAATATGAAAGTATTTTCGACATCATTAATCATCAGGTAAATGCAAGTAAAAAACAATGAGATATCATCTCACACTTATTAGAATGGCTATTATGAAAAAGATAATAAATGCTGGCAAGGATGTGGGAAAAAGGGAGCACTTACACACTGTTGATGGGAATATAAATTAATGCAACTATTATGAAAAAGAGTATAGAGCTTCTTCAAAAATTTGAAAATAGAACTGTATCATATAATTCAGTAATTCAACTATTGGGTATATAACCAGAGTAAATAAAGTCAGTATGTTGAAGACACATTTGCACTCATATGTATGTTGCAGCCTTATTCAAAACAGCCAAAATATGGAATCAACCTAAATGTTCATCAATGGATGAATGGATAAAGAAAATGTGGTATATGTACATAATGAAATGCTATTTTGCCAAGAAGAAGAAGGAAATACTGTCATTTGACACAATATGGATGAACCTGAAAGACATTTGGTTAAGTGAAATAAGCCAGGCACAGAAAGACAATTATAGCATGATCTTACTCCTACGTGAAATCTAAAAATTTGATTTCATAGAAGTAGAGAGTAGAATGGTGGTTACCAGGAGTTGAGGTGGTTGGTGGGAGGAGGAGTTGTGGAAATGTTGTCAAAGGATACAAAATTTTACTTAGAATAAATAATTTCAAGAGATCTATTGTACAGCATATTAACAATATATTTATTCTTGAAAAATGCTAAGAGAGTGGATGAATATTCTCACCACAAAATAACTACATGAAGTAGTGCATACATTAATTAGCTAGAAAACAAATTTGTTTTCTAAATAAACTTAGTCTATAATTTACATATACTTCATTATGTTGTACATGGTCAATACATAAAATTTTATCTATCAAAAAAGAGAGAAAAATAATGTGTAGGGCAGAGCTGGGATTGACAGAGAAACTAAAAGAGAGAAGAGAGAAGAAGAAAATACATAGAAAATAATTTAGCTAATGACCGCTCATAGACAGTTAATATAAAGAAAATGCCAAATGATATACCTAGGAACAAAATATATTTACATCCAAAATGTTCTCTTTAATATAAACGTTTCCCAGGGCCCCAATATATTCACCTTAAGAAAACAAAAAGCGGCCGGGCGCGGTGGCTCAAGCCTGTAATCCCAGCAGTTTGGGAGGCCGAGATGGGCGGATCAGGAGGTCAGGAGATCGAGACCATCCTGGCTAACACGGGGAAACCCCGTCTCTACTAAAAATACAAAAAAACTAGCCGGGGGAGGTGGCGGGCGCCTGTAGTCCCAGCTACTCCGGAGGGTGAGGCAGGAGAATGGCGTGAACCCGGGAGGCGGAGCTTGCAGTGAGCTGAGATCCGGCCACTGCACTCTAGCCAGGGCGACAGAGCAAGACTCCGTCTCAAAAGAAAAAAAAAAAGAAAAGAAAACAAAAAGCAAACAAACTTCCTTATCAACTCCTCCAACAAATCTCACAACTGAAGTATGATGAGTGCCTCAGAAGCTCTCAAAACTATCAGCATCTGTCTTGCTGAGGCCCATTTCATTTGATCATTTATTTGACAGAGGAATAGCTCCAGTTTTGCAGTTCTCCTTAAATTGCTGAGATTCTTCCCCCCAATTAAATCACCCAGTGACAGCAGCAATTTTATTAGGCTACTTTTTAAACTTGGTCAGAAAGCATAAAGATAACAAGGTAAGGCTTGCAACAATATAAATCATGTTAAGAACCATCACTCTGTAGCTCTGGATCCAAATCAAAGCTATGAAATACAGAATGACATTGGATGCTGAAGTGAAAAATACCAAACATGTTTCTCTGAGGTTCAGACATTAATACTCAGACACATTTTATATAACAGTCTGCTCAGTAGATTAGTAAAACAGAGGCCATAAAGCCTGGAAATCCTCCTACCCACATTAAGCTAATTGAGTTGGAGACATCCAATTCATCATATTTGCAGGCTGATTTATAAGCAGCTCACCCTGCCCTGGAGCAGAAAGTGAAATATTATGAGTTAGCTATTCTTAAAATTTCAAACCCAGCAATTCTGAACCTGTCAATATCTTAATGGTACAGAGAAAAGAAGAAGAATTCAATTCATGTGCATTTCTGTGACCCTGATGAAAAAATAAATACCCAGTACACATTTTATGACTGATATTTCTATGAAGAGTCTAGCCACATATTGGAAATTCTCTGTGCTAGAATTCTATGGAAAGTGTATCATCATTTTAGCAAGTTGATGGGGTAATTTGAAAACAGTTCTTTGCTAGAATGTAACTTCCATCAAGCATAAAGGAAACAGCCTTATGACAGTTAAAACCCAAATTCAGACAGACAAGATATTATTGCTCTTGGCTTAAATAGATGGTAAAAGCTTATGGCACTAAATAATAAACAGAAAACTGCCTTATAAGAATATATCAAAAATACTGAGGAGAATGGAATCAGAAGCAGTTCTGCATTTAGAGAACCCTCCTGAAGCAAATGTACCCTAGAATCCTTCTCATCTAGGGGAACCTGTTGATCTTTGCTTCTGAGGGCTGCTGTGGAATTGGGCAGGCCTCGCAGACACAGTAGATTGGGAGGCCTCCTCCTATTTTTTCTGAAATTTACAAAAGATTTATTCTCAAGGACAAGCATTCCTTACCCAGGCAGTAACTGTGAGACAGAAAAATAGGAATCATAGTTTCTCAGAGGTGAAAGAAAACTTGAAATTCATTCCATCCAGAAATTCCTAACCTTAAGTCTATGTTCCATGGGAAGTCCATAGATGCCCTTCAAGTAATTCATATCATTTCTGAAGATTTATGCGATATTTTTGTGGGTATAGTTTTTATCTAGGGAAAGGGCTCATAGTTTTTCAAATCAATTTCTCAAAGTAATGTATGGGTGGAAAAAAGGTTGAAAACACTATTCAACATTCTCTTTCCTGAATCATCTCTACAATATCTCATTGAAGATTTTTCTACCTTTTGCTTGAATACCTCCAATGACACGAAGTTCGCTACCTTATGAGGCAGGTCATTCTCTCTTTGGACCACGTTATTTAAAACAAAAATTTTTTCACTTACATAAACTCTGTTTTTCTTTCATTGTTTACTCTAAAGGTCTTGATGTCTACAAAAATTGTATGGACAAGTTCTTTGTTTTAAACATTTTAAAGATGAACTACCACGTCATTGTGAGCTGAGTCTATTCTCCAAGGACCACGTCACTCATGGCCTTTGATGTTCCCATTTGATATGGTTTTAATAGCCTTGCCAGCCTATATACCCCTCTCTGAAATCAGCCCAATCTGCTGCCATTGTCTCTGAAATATGGTCCTCAGATCCTAACAATACATTCTAGCATAGTGTAGAATTGTCATCTCTTTGTTCTTGGCATGCAATTCCATTAATGTAGCCTAAAATTACATTGGTTTTTTGGAAGTCCCACACACTGACAACTCCTTGAACTGACTGTATGTTGACATTCCCCCCTGTGCCCCCACCCACCACCTGACCCTCACCACCCAGCTCATTTTTCTTTATCATATGTTTCTCTCAGCTTTCCATTGACCGTTCTAAAAGGTGGGAATGAGAAAAAGAGGATGGAATGGAAAATGGGGACTAGAAAAACAGAAGTCGAGGTGGAGGTAGCCACACCGTAACTCGAGTGTGGAGGAAGGGGTCCTTTAAGCACAGATAGTAAAATTCAAGCCAACAAATAACCTCCTTAATCTTAATTACTGCCCACAATGTGCTTCTATTATCATCAGTATATAAATGTGGAAATTAGGTTTAGGAGCATTCAGTGAATTCTCAAATGGCACATTTCTGATGCCATGCCTAGCTCTTATCCTACACACTGCCCTGCAGCTCTGGGAAAGCATCCCATAGAGAAATAATAGCAGAAATAATAGCATTGCTACGATGTAGATTAGTCTTTGATATATGAATCATTTACATTTTGTTTTTACAACACTATCTCATCAGAATTTGCACAAGTACACAAATGGACATAAGAGTTAAATAATGATGAGGCTTACTTTTACTAAATCAATCTGATGCACACTGTTTAGTCGGAGAGATTTGGGATAAAGAGAGAGGTTGGTCTAGTGTCAACAACCTAGATTTGGCGCTTTCCTGAAGCTGAAAGATGGCATAAACAAATAATAACTCAGTGATAACAATTTTCAATAACATCCCCTAGAAATTGAAATAAGTGAACATCTGTGACCTGCTGAGTCAAGAACACCTGTTGTTTACTTTTCTTGGGAAACAGAGACATAAACTCAGGTCTAGGAATTCAAGACCCGGATTCCTGTCTCAGCTATAGTGTTAGCTAGGTGGCTGCCTTCGGAAAGTCGCATAACAGCTGTGATTCTTAGTTTCTTTATTTGTAAAATTAAGTGGTTAGACTGTTATTCCTAATGCCTCTGCTGAGATGTAAGTCCAGTGATTCTATGAGGCTTGCTGTTGGATACCGGGTTATCTGATTATTTAAGGAATTTATTGCTGAACATAAAAGCCTCTTGCCTGGATCTGTGCAGCACATTATCCAAATTATAACAAGGTATCATCTTATCTGAGAAGGGGCTCCATTTTCTAATTTATATAAATATGTTGAATGAGTGGTGACAGCTCTGCTTATATTGTTCATAAGAGAAATAAAACCTACTTTTTGAAATGATATTTCAAATAGTTTCATATTGCTTGTTTATAATTAAAAGCAGGTAATATATCTTATAGTCCACTGAGAAAATAAACTACCATCAGAAACAACTTTTTAAATTAAATTTCTTTGGGCTGGGCATGGTGGCTCAAGCCTGCAATCCCAGCATTTTCGGAGGCCAAGGTGGGCAGATCACCTGAGGTCAGGAGTTCAAGACCAGCCTGGCCAACGTGGTAAAACCCCGTCTCCACTAAAACTACAAAAATGAGTTGGGTGTGGTGGCACACACCTGTAATCCCAGCTACTTGGGAAGCTGAAGCAGGCGAATCACTGGAACCCAGGAGGCAGAGACTGCAGTGAGCAGAGATCCCGCCACTGCACTCCAGCTTAGGTGACAGAGCGAGACTCTGTTGAAAGAAAAGAAAGAAAAGAAAGAAGGAAGGAAGGAAGGAAGGAAGGAAGGAAGGAAGGAAGGAAGGAAGGAAGGAAGGAAGGAAGGAAGGAAGGAAGGAAAGAAGGAAAGAAGGAAAGAAGGAAAGAAGGAGAAGAAAGAAAGAAAGAATTTCTTTACAGGTAATATGAAGAGGTGAAACTAGAAAATCTCTAGAGCACCAGTCCTGAAAACAAAATCTCTGGAACACCTTCAATTACTATAATTTCAAGATAACGTTTATAAGTATCCCATTACTTCTGTATGTGCCCTATTGCTTAATGGGCATTAAGGTCCCGGTGGGAGGTGGGGAGTTGTTCTGTTCTATGTAAAGGAACTTCAGTAAGTGCCTCTTGAATGTATTTTAAATGAACTTACCTGTGACCCAAAATTGGCCACAAACTCTAACATACTCAATGTTCTGCCAATTCAGAAGGAACAAATCATCTGCCTTCAGAGTGACTTTGGTGAGTCAGCTAGACTGGGAGAATATAGCCTGGGAGCTGCATTAGGATTAAATCTGATTGCTAGACACTGGCAATTCCTCTCTGAGTTGCAGGAAATCAATTCAACTTTCTCTACCATGTTTTCTTATACAACATTCTGTCTTATATAAGATTATATAAGTTCCCTTTGCATATACCTATAGAAGCATTTAAAAATTGCCTTCTGGATGATTTTTTTATACTTATTAAATAAGGTTAAATAAGTGCTTTGTTATATAGCTTCTGTCCACTAAATGGTTCTTGCACATCCTGATTATCTTTAAAGATTGTGCATATGTTCTAATATCTCCCATAACTAGCCTTAAAAGAAAGCTTTCTGCTTTAGTAAATTCTTGTTTGGACCACTCAAAATGTCCCCAATTCATTTGCTACAATTTGAGCTAACCGACATGACATTCACTTTTGCAGAAGAGATAATTTGAATAACACACCCTTACTTAGCTGAGATGGGAATATTCTATAGTGTAAAACCATTCTCTGAAGGACATCAAGGATGTGGATATAACAATTTCCAATCATTACTGAGAGCTCAAAGAGTTAACTAATCTTAAATTTAGATTTGTTCTTAAATGCATATGTATTTTCTGTTTTTTTAAATGTGAAATAATTACCACTTACTGAGCAACTACAAGGCGCCGAGTACTACAGACTTTCCATGTATTATCTCAAGTAATCCTTACAGCATGGAATGTGAATTCCATACTATTGTTTCCAAGAGGTTAGAAGTTAATAGATTTGCTAACAGACACAGCTAGAAAGCAACTGAGCCACAATGTAAACACAGGTAAGTCTGATTCTAAAGCCCATCTGCTTTCCACTATATGCTATTACTTTTCTGGATTAGCTGAGAAAGAGTTAAAAATTCAACAGCACTATGTGTGTCAGAATTAATTTTTGCAGAGTTTGGAAAAATTTCCAATTATCTTTGCTAAGAAAAAAGAATTGAAAATATGCTCACCAAAAGGTTACAATTCCAGACTGTTTAGAAATATGGGAGGGATGTAGAAGCTATGTATCATTTTAGGGTACCACTAACATTATCATCTTTAACCACAGTAATAATAGGTGCCTTATATTGGTGAGCAGCCTCTGTGAGTGTTAGTACATTATTTCTAATTGTACAAAACAAAAGTTTTGGCAATAGTGAAATCTTAGTTTTGAGAAAAATTTCTGTGTAACTGAGTTAACTCTAGAAATATCTGCAGCTACAAATAATCACTAATAACACTTACCTAGAATTTTCTATAAACACTTATTTTTAAAACTTATTATAATTTAAATAACCTAATATTTCTTAGAAAAAAGTCATTATTATTATTGTTATAATACTGTGTAGATAAAAGAAATAGAAAATTTGAATTTCACCTCACAAACTCATCTTTCAAAACCCATGGAGAGAACCCCTTCCATGGGTGTCCAGTCTTTTGGCTTCCCTGGGCCACACTGGAAGAAGAAGAATTGTCTTGGGCCACACATAAAATACACTAACTCTAATGATAGCTGATGAGCTTAAAAAAAAAAAAAAAACCTGCAAAAAATATCTCATAATGTTTTAAGAAAGTTTACGAATTTGTGTTGGGTCCATTCAAAGCTATCCTGATCACATGTGGCCTACTACCGCAGGTTGGACAAGCTTGCCTTAACCCTGGATGACTTTGGTTCTAGAAAGAATTCTTACAGTTTGAGACACTGGTTCAGTCCTATGCCTAACACTCCTTTCTTCCCACTTTTCAATATCTAGCCTAAATAGCCAGAATTATGTGGGCATGCTGTTTGTACCCTTTTCAATTAAAGATAATTGAGGAAAGAAATGCTTTATTTGCATAGAATTTCGATCAGGAGGTTTTGTGCCTACATTCAGTATGCATCTGTCAAGGCCATATTTTACTCAACCATTTCCTCTCACCACAGACTAGTCCTAGAACACAATGCATTGTGCACAAGTCACAAATCTCTGCCAAACCCTTATGGTTTTATTAACTAAGAGTTTCTCAATTTAGCTTCACAAATCTGTTTCTTCCTCAAGACTAGATGCTTCCAGGATGATCATCTCAGCTACTTCCACCATCTAGTGGCAAGAGATAGAAATGAAAGGATTTTACATTTTTGAAGATTATTGCTTAAAATATCAAGAATCAGAATAGTTTTCTAATTAGTCATATTACTAAAAACATAATGTCTAGACAGGAAAAATAAGCACATTATTTTCAGTTGGTGGTCAGGGCCTCATGACTATTGGGGTCAAATGTAACTAATAAGGTGTTTTTTTTTTTTAATTAATCAAGTAAGTATTTTAAAACATCTGCTGTTTGGTTAACACAATCTTAGGCATTGTAAAGGAGCTACAAATTTCTGTATTTAAAAGATGTGACTCCCTTTTAGTAGAAGTTCATAACTTAGTTATGAAAATAGAAGCTCCAAGCTACTAAAGGCTAAATGTTGTGGTAAATTTCTCACTGCTTCATGTTATCCTCAGTAAGTACCTCTTTCTCCCCAAAGCCCATATATGGTGTTGGTGGTACCTGTGTTTCAGTCCTCTGTGTTCTCCTCCCCTCTCCTGAGCAATCCCATCCGTTTTCACAACTCCAACTACATTGAAAACTTCAAATTTTCCATTTTCTAGATCAGATTTTTATTTCAAACTCACTGTTGAAACTGTTGAACACTTGTACCTGGGTGTAACATAAATACTTCAAAATCAATTATTCCAACATAAACTCAGAAATTATCCCACTCCCTCCCCTGCCGTTCTAAAATCTGCTCTTCCTCTGGCATTCTTGGTTTCATTTCATGATACATCCTCTACTCAGGGGTCAAATTTTAAAAATTGTAAATTATCTTCTATTTCTCTCTCTCTTCTACCTTCTATATGTAATAGGTCTCAGTGTCCTGATGATATCTCTTTCTAAATAAACCTTCTAATCTATCTTTCCCTTCAATCCTAATACCTCTGTTTTGTATCAAAGTTTATCTATCTTTTACATTTTAGCTGATGCCCTTGAATCTGATGTCACACGTTTCCAATTTTTCTTTCCACTGTACCACATGACACGAATAATGGTCTAATTTGCAAATCAGGTCATGTTACTCTCTTTTTAAAAAATTCTGTAGTCACCCCTCATTACCTACAAAGTGAAGTCCAGTCTCTACATAAGGTCCTTCATTACCTGTTCATGCCCATCTCTCTTGCTTTATGGGATGTTTGGGCCCACTCTATGCGCCTTTCCTTAATTCTTACATTGTATGTCAGTATCCTAGTCAACTACTTGGCAATTCTCAGAACTTTTCCATATTGTTACACAACTGCTAGAGAATAGGGCAACCTTGACTCTTCTCCCTTACTTCACACTTCCTTCAAGTAAAAAATGATCTCCTGTATAATTTTTTTTCTCTGACAACACCCATCTTAACCTCTCCAGCTCCAAAAAATAAAACAGTTTTTCTAGGTCTTGAGAGATCTTTCTTTGCTACTTTCTTTATTGTACACTCCAAAAGTATATGTGCCTAACCAAAACATAATTTTATACTAAAGAAATAATTCTATGACAAAATATGTTTGGGAAATACTTTGTACTAATCATATTTCCATCTTAGATGTTTATATTTCATATTATTATAGTAAAGACTCTGAGAAATCCTTCAATAAGTTAATGGATTTAACTCCTCAAATGTGTTTAAGCATTCATTCATACCTTTATTTTAATAATGCTGACCAAATTCCACCCAACATACTTTGGGAGATGCTAGTCTAGTTTCATTTTAGATTCCAATAAGGGAGTAAAATGAAAAACAAAACAAAGCAAAACAAAAATAAGGTGCAGTCCAGGTCATGGGAGCTTACACATTTACTAAGAGCAAGAAAAATGGCAAACCTAGAGGAAAGAACATTATATAGTAGTCCTCCCTGATCTTAGGTTGCACTTTTCATACAGTTTCAGCTACCAGAGGTCAACTATGGCCTGAAAACAGGTCAGTACACACAAGACATTTTGAGAGACAGAGGGAGAGCACATTCACATAACTTTTATTAAAGTATATTGTTATAATTGTATTTTATTAACTGACTGTTTAACACTTCTACCTGGGTATAACATAAATACTTCAAAATCAGTTGTTGTTAATCTCTTACTGAGCCTAATTTATAAATTAAATTTTATCATATGTATGTGATGACATACATATGAAAACATAGGAAAAAACATAGTATAAATAGGATTTGGCACTATCTGCAGTTTCATGCATCCATGGGGGGGTCTTAAAATGTATCCCCCACAGATAAGTGGGGACTACTGTATAGTTCAACAAATATTTTTTAGAACAATAGAATCAGGTATATTTTTAAATGATGACTATGTGGGATGCACTAAATCCTTGTGCCATAGGATCTTATGCCTAGTTGGGGTTGGCCAAGAGTTAACAGAAAAGGCTTTATATAGGAAGAGGGTTTTTATTGTACTTTTGGCTAAAACATACTTTCCTATGATTGTGCTCTGGCAACTCTAGTAAGAAAACAGTATAAAAAATACACATTGTTATCCTTTGTCTATAGTTTTTTATTGGCTTCCTCATGCTTCAGCTCTTCTATAATTTCTCAAATGTGCATTGCCTACAGATTCCCAAATGTCTTCTTATATATACTCAACAAGTGCCCAGTTGTCCCAGAGTATTGAAGTTTACCCAAACCTCACATACTCCTAATTGCCAGCAAAGTTTCCCAGAACTGTTTATTCTAGTCTCCGTGAAAATTCAAGAACACACAATTATATTTATCTGATTAAAGTAATTCACGCCAATTTGTAAAAGGAAGCTTTAATCTTCCTTGTAATTAGTCATTAAACCGAAGAATCTAAGCTGGTTTTGACTGCAAGACACACTTCTTTTTTAATACACCCTAGGAAATACAGCCAATTTTAATTGCAAGATGCCATTGATTTTAAGACACATCCAGATTTCATATATGTTAATATGTGATAAAATATGAAGTTTAGAATTTATGAAATGTTATATAAATGATGATTAGGTAAGGAAGAAGAGGACAGCAGTTAACTCCCTCTGTTTCTCTCTCGCGCGCGCGCTAATAAATACTCCTACAGTACTCTGGTAGGTGCTTGGGGCCCCAGGGTTTTAAGTTTGAGGAATTCAAATTTCAGTTCTGGAATAATAATAAGTAACAAATAATTATGAATCAAGTCCCCCAAGATAATAATCCAGATACTGAAAATCATGTTTCACTGCTCTTTGTTTCCCTGTCACTTAGTGCTATAGTAGGCACTCAATTAATATTTATTGAACTGACCTAAAGTGAAAAGACCTAAACTGAAAAGAAAACTCTTGTGGTTTATTATAGGCCAACTTCTTTTATGAAAGATTCTAGGTAACATCTGAAGAGAACGCATCCCCACACCTTGAGGAAAGGAAAACAAATTCCCTCGAATTCACCACTAAATTGCATGTCTCCTTCCAACCCCATACTTCACACTGGCCAAGGCACTCTAATGAAAACAGGCTTAGAAAGCCCATCTATCACTTCGGCAGCTGGTATGCACCAAAGACAGATGAATTTTAGAACCAGGGCTTCAAGTGATACACGACGATGGAGAAAATGATACTCAAACCTGTGACAGTGAGATTACTCAGCTAATGATTCAGGGCCCACTCAATGTGACATTTAAACTATTATCCAGCAATTTCACACTCTGTTTAGGCATGCCATATGTAAATTCTCCATTAATACTAGAGTCACATTGTTTTCTCAGTAGGATTCTGGGGCAAGCATCTGATTATGTGTTTTGCCTCCTTTTCTTCCTTTTAGTGCTTGACCCAAGAATACTAGACAGATAAAAGAAGGCAAAGAAGTTGAAAATATGACAGTTTTAATGGAGACCTTGTACCTTTTTAGCAGTTCCCTGAATCTAACAGGCTTCCTTTATGAGAAAATAACCCATTAGATTTTAATCATGGTAGGTTTTTCAACAGTTGAACTGTGATAATGTAACAACTTGATTAGTAAATGTATCTTGTTGCTATAAAAATGCAAGTGTTTGAATCTGATATTCACAGTGCTGTGCTAGAGCTCACTCATACTAGCTCATGAGAATCTCATGTGCCTCCATTTCCAAATATTTAAAAAGTAGCTTTAGGTCGATAGCCTGAAATCAGCAATGCTGGGAATACTTACATCACAAAATTGGCCAACCTTAAAACGGACTTTTTTTCCTCCTAGAAAAATCTTACACATTTATTCCTATTACTACTGGTGATGATGAAATCTTACACATTTATTCCTATTACTACAGGGTGTCTTTACTAAGACAATATAAAGCATATCTTGAGCTGTAAAATCCCAGATCATACTGAATGGACAAAAGTTGGAAGCATTCTCCTTGAAAACCAGAATAAGACAAGGGTGCCCTCTATCACCATTCCTTTACAACAAAGTCCTGGAAATCCTAGCCGAAGCAATCAGGCAAGAGAAAGAGGTAAAAGGCATCCAAACAGGAAGAGAAGAGGTCAAACTATTCCTGTTTGCAGATGATATGATGCTATGCCTAGAAAACCCCTTAGTCTTTACCCAAAAGCTCCATGATCTGATAAACAACTTCAGCAAAGTTTCAGGATATAAAACCAGTATACAAAAATCAGTAGCATTCCTATCTACAAACAACATCCAAGCTGAAAGTGAAATCAAGAACCCAATCTCATTTATAATAGCCACAACAAGAATAAAATACCTATGAATACAGCTAACCATGGAGGTGAAAGATCTCTACAATGAGGATGACAAAAAAATTGCTCAAGGAAATCAGAGATTATTCAAACAAATTGAAAACCATTCTATGCTCATGGACAGGAAGAATCAACATTGTTAAAATGGCCATGCTCCTGAAAGCAATTTACACAGTCAGTGCTATTCCTATCAAATACCAATGACATTCTTCACAGAATTAGAAAACAACTATTAAAATTCACATAGAACCAAAACAGAGCCCAAAGAGTCAAGGCAATATTAAGCAAAAAGATCAAAGCTGTAAGTATCACATTATTGGACTTCAAACTATACTACAAGGCTACAGTAACAAAAATAGCATAATACTGGTAGAAAAACAGACACATAGACCAATTGAACAGAATAAAGAGCCCAGCAATAGTGCTGCACATCACCAACTATCTGATCTTCAATAAAGTGGGCAAAAGCAGGCAATGGGGAAAGGACTCCCTAGTCAATAGATGGTGCTGGGACAACTGGCTAGCCATATACAGAAGATGGAAACTGAACCCCTTCCTTATACCACATACAAAAAATCAACTCAAGATGGATTAAAGACTTAAATACAAAACCTAAAACTATAAACATCCTGGAAGATAACCTAGGAAATATTATTCTGGAAAGAACCTGGTGAAAATTTCATGATGAAGATGTCAAAAACAATTGTGACAAAAACAAAATTTGACAAATGGGATCTAATTACACTTAAGAGCTTCTGCACAACAAAAGAAACTATCAACAGAGTAAACAGACAACCTACAGAATGGGAGAAAATTTTTGCAAAGTATGCATCCAATAAAGGTCTAATATTCAGAATCCATTAACAAGCCAAAAAATAATCCTATAAAAAAAGTGGGAAAAGGACATGAGCAGACACTTTTCAGAAGAGATATATATGCAGCCAACAAGCATATGAAAAAATGTTCAACATCACTAATCATTCGAGTAATAGAAATTAAAACCACAAAGAGATACCATCTTACATCAGTCAGAATGGCTTTTATAAAAAGTCAAAAAATAACAGATGCTGGTGAGGTTGCAGAGAAAAGGGAATGCTTATACAGTGCTGCTAGGAATGTAATTATTCCAAGTATTGCGGAAAGCAGTTTGACAATTTCTCAAAGAACTTAAAACAGAATTGTCATTCGACCAAGCAATCTCATTATTGGGTATATACTCAAAGGAATATAAATTGCTCCTCTATTAAGACACACACAAAAGTATATGCGTTGTAGCACTATTCACAATAGCAAAGGCAAGGAATCAACCTAAATGCCTATCAACAGTAGCTGGGATAAAGA
This sequence comes from Colobus angolensis palliatus, assembly GCF_000951035.1. Classification (NCBI taxonomy): domain Eukaryota; kingdom Metazoa; phylum Chordata; class Mammalia; order Primates; family Cercopithecidae; genus Colobus; species Colobus angolensis. The sequence goes on along the minus strand of NW_012114866.1, from coordinate 5,651,144 downwards.
AAATGTGGAACGTATACACCGCAAAATACTGCACAGCCATAAAAACTTTGGGAGGCCGAGGCTGGCGGATCATGAGGTCAGGAGATCTGTAGTCCCAGCTACTCAGGAGACTGAGGCAGATAATCCCTCGAACCCGGGAGGTGGAGGTTGCGGTGAGCCAAGATTGTGCCATTGCACTCCAGCCTGGGCAACAGAGCGAGACTCCATTTCAAAAAAAAGAAGAAGAAGAAAAAGAAAGTAAAAGAAAAAGAATGAGATCATGTTCTTTGCAGCAACATAGATGGAGCTGAAAGCCATTATCCTAAGCATACTAACACAGGAGCAGAAAACCAAATGCTACGTATTCTCACTTACAAGTGGGACCTAAACATTGAGTGCATATGGACACAAAGAAGGGAACAACAGACACTGAGACCTACTTGAAAACGGTGAGTGGGAGGAGGGTGAGGTTTGAAAAACTACCTATTTGATACTATGCTTATTACCTGGTGATGAAATAATCTGCAAACCAAACCTCTGCGACATGCAGTTTACCTACATAACAAACCTGCACATGTACCACTGTACCTAAAATACAAGTTTAAAAATAAATAAATAAACAATAAACAAATAAATAAATAAATACTCAAACACATCTTGTTTAGTATAAACAACATCTCGAGAAGGTCATGATGAAAAAATCCTGGTCCCAAAATAGCTACCTCACAGCCTGAGTGTAGAAATTCTTGGCCAGCTTCCCTTTCCCTCCTCTTCACACCTTGGGGCCATACCACAGAACTGGTGGTTCCAAAAAGGAGAAAAACCTATTAGGACCGCAGTGTTTCATCCCAGGGTCTTGCTATTCATAGGTGGCTGTTCTTAAAACTGACATGAGGTGCCCTCAATAAAAGGCTAGGAAATTAGTTAGAAGTGACATAAATATAACAGAAAATCTAGGCTAACAGAAACCCATTGAAGTTGAATACAGTTAATTCTGAGACTGAGATTCCTAGGAGGCAAAGGATAAAGGAAAAACAGGAAAACTTCCTTTGTTTATATGAGATCTGAGATTTAGAAAAAGCATACTGTCCCCTCAACTCTGATATACATTTTCCAAATGAGACAGCGAGTAGCATAATAAATGATGGTACAATCACCAAAACTGCAGATGTTCAGATAATTATATTATCATGTATATGCTGAAGACTTAATATACAAAACAAAGCTCCCATGATGCTGTCATTGTTCTGTTCATTTTTTTTTCTTTTTTTTACTGTAACCAGACTAGCATCCCTCATAATTACAATAGCACCAATTATAAAATTTGGACTCTCCCTATTCCATTTTTGAATCCCAGAAGTAACACAAGGAATTTCACTACTTTCAGGCATAATCCTACTGATAAGACAAAAGATGCACTTACTTTAAATATTTCATCTATCATTGTTAGTTGACTTAAATATAATACTAACAATCACCATGGTATCGATTCTAGTAGAAGGATATAAAATGCTAGCCTTGATTATCCTTCTTACTTAGCCTAAAGTCCTTTGGGAGGTATGCTCTAGAGTTGATTAAGGAGGAAAAGTTGGGAAGGGAGAAAGGTGGCGAAATTTGTGTATGTGTGTGTTGGGGGTTGTGGCATGGACAGGGTCTCACTTTGTTGCCCAGGCTATAGTGCAGTGTGTGTAATCATGGCTTACTCCAGCCTCAACTTCCTGGGCTCAAAGGATCCTCTCACCTCAGACTCCTGCACACCTGCAACTACACTTGCACGCCACCTCGCTTGGCTAATTTGTTAAAATTTTTGCAGAGACAAGGTCTTGCCTTGTTACCCAGGCTGGTCTTGAAGTCCTGGGATCAGCGGTCCTCCCATCTTGGGTTCCCAAAATTCTGAGACTACAGGCGCGGACCACTGTGCCTGACCTATGGAGGTTCTTATAGGGAGTTTTTCAACCAGTTTGAAAGAATAAAACAAATGTAAGTACCCTCGATGTAGTTCAGTCTCTCAGCCCTGCCCTTTCTCAATTTACAGTGGTTGGTACACAGAGTAGGGATCAGCAACTGTTTGAAAAACTTAAAGAGTACTGTCTAACTCTAGGAATCAGAATGATTCTATACTGAACACAGAATTCTGATTCCTAAACAGGACCTTAGCGGCATTTTTGTTTACCCTTCTACAGAAGGAGTCTTTTCTACAAAACCTCTGACAAGCCATTATCCATTGCTGAAAGATTTCTAGGGATAGGGAACTTCTGTCTCATGAAGTAGTCTATAATTTTTCTGAGTAGCTATAAATATCAGGAGCTGTGGTGTTAAGATGATCCCACATATAATATACATTACTGTCACTTATGCACAGTGGATCTGCTTCTGCCTTCTGCATGACACTGATGTCATGTTTTTCAGATGACAGCTCTTGAGGTAAAAAAGGTTGAGTCCCGTGTCCCCCAGTTCTTAATCTTTTCTTCTCCAGGTTAAACATACTCATTTTCACCAGTCATCCAAGCACTTGCAAAGAAATTCTGGAGATTTACACAATGAATCCCAGAAGCAGAATATTAATATTAATATATTTTTACTTATTATGTAATATTTACTGGAATTTGACAATTGATGCAATATTTTTATGTATTGGTAATAGCTATAGCTGATTTATTTGATAATACAATTTAGCATACGAATATGTTTGAAATGTTTCAAAATTTGAAACATAAGGTTAAGAATAAGTTAACCTCTCTTAGATGTTTTGGCAGGTATAATAAGATCCAGAGAACATGGAAGACACTTTTATGTCTATACTTTTTATTGTAGCACAGCCATGTAGAAGTGCTGGCAAAATGAATGTTCTAGGTGATGCAATAAATTTTTGTTTAGCAATAATTACTAAGGAATTAATTGGTAGGTGTTTTTAATTTTTCCATTTGAATTCTCTTTTATTTCAGCCGAATTTTGATTTTTCTTTTTAAACTTTGATAAACATTTAAAAGCTTTTTGTCCAAAACACAAAATCCGGTAGTGCCAGTTCAGCCAAAAAAAAAAAAAAAAGCAGAGTAATTTGCTAATTTGCAGCCAAGGGGCATAGAAAAGTATTTTTTCTCATTTAATTATACCTTCTTGTCAAAATATAATTTATCAAGCAATTGTTTAAAATTAAATTTTAAAAAGTAGAAAGTACTGGCAAAAGTATGACACCAAATTGAAATAAGTCTAGTAAACAATTTTCTCTAGGATACAATAGAGGCATTGATTAGACAACTCACACATTTTCCTTTATAGTTTAGACAGTAAGGCAATCGTTAGATGTGATCTTATTATATTTACTCCCTTTGTTGGACCACGAATACTGACGAACAGAGAGCATTTGAGCAAAACCTTGATGTACTTGGGTTTTAAAAATATGTGGTTAGCTTATTTTCCCTTTCAATGTTTCAATCTTGGCGCTTTCTTTACCATTCTCAGCAACTAAAATGATTTTTCCAGATATTCAAACAATTGCAATAAAAATATGTCCCCAAAATACAAGGTGAGCCTCCAATGCACAAGAAAGGCCCTTTGGCAACCCATGTCCTCTATCACTTTTTTAAAACAGCCTCATTTAATCGGGCCAGCAAACATCTCCATTAGCAATTAAGACCAACCACCGCCACCAACTATAAAGTCGGAAAGGCAGTATAACTGACCTTCAGAGGAGAAATATGAGACTGCAAGACGTATCCATGGACATTTTCTATTTGAGAGAGGTTCTTTTCTGATACATGCACGAGTTCTGGGCCTCTTACTTCATGGGTTAGTCGAGGTAAGGAATGATCATGTGGAGCATCCTCATCTTGATATCGATACTTCTAGGAGAAAAGAAAAGAAAGAAAAAATACATATATATCAGTGTTTGTGAAGGAAATAGACTGAACTTCATATTCTAACTTCATCAATAGGACACAGTGTGCACCTACTTTTGACTTCACCAAATGGGCTTTGCTGTAGACTCTTCTGGCGGTCACCATAGACCAGATCAAATGCAAGCAAAACTGAGTTAACCACGAATATTGACCAATGCCCAGGACTTGTTTCTGCCCAACAATATACTCTCTTTGCCTGTGAGTTACAGAAAGGTGATAACAAATGAGACAGAACATTTACTTTACTTAAGTAAGTGAGGAGGTTACCCTCTTGACCAGAGTAGCTAAGTATGTGTTAAAAATTCTAGGTCATGGATGGAGAAGAAAAAAAAAAGTGTTAGGCAAGAAGAAAATAGAATTCCGATATATCCTATTCAGAAAACTTAATTTTCTTTCAGAATTTGTGAGTGATTTAAGTTCCTTTGGAAATGAGGAAAAAAATTTGTCACCCACATTGTTTGTGTTAGACTCAAAGAGAAGACAATCTTATCTTTCTTTACTTCACTCCCTAGGAGAAGTAGTATTGATTCGGGTTAGTCAGATTCTGGGACAAAAGACCACAATTTTTAGAAGCAGAGCTAGCTTTTAAAGAATTTTAAAAATCAAGGCAAGGCATCTGCCTATATTCCAATGGCTCCCTGAGGGGAGAGAGGTAAATACTTCTTTCTCTCTTATTCCCTTTTCCTCTTTTCTTAACCTTCTTGCTTATACATGACTGTAACAGTAAAGATCATTGTCTGAGTCTTCCAAGCAGATATAAGGAAGTTGGCAGACAGAAAAACAAGGTTCAGGATAAGGAACGCTCTGAGGGAGCTCAGCCCTCTTCTTGGGGTCTACCTCCATTTTCAGCCTTAGCCTAGGTCTCCATCCTATTTCTTTGTCTCTTATTAGTTTGTACCCCTTTTCCCTTGGATCTATCCCTTTAGAGTTCCATCATTCTAAGGCTGTTGTCCTACCTGGGAAAGATGAAAGGGAACTCTCTACATCTGACCCCTAATTCAGATAATGAAGTGTTCGTTTGCTGTACTTTGCCTATGTTGTTTGTGCCTAATACAGGGATATTGGGAGCAGAGATCTAAACATTTTCATAACACCATCATAGGCTAATTGTGATATCTAACCTCTTCCCAGTGTCCCATTGTTTTTGTCATTAATGGTTAATTTCATCATATATATATATATATATATACACACATATATATACATATACACACATATATATATATATATACACACATATATATACATATACACACATATATATATATATATACACACATATATATATATAAAATTTCTTGGACATCAGCTCTCAGACTGATTCATAATATAAAAGTAACAAGAAACATTCCAGGGATGATAATTCAATCTGTTGTTCACTCTTCCTCAGAAGCAGATTATCAATAATTATATTTTCTGGGGCAGGGTGGGCTTTCTTCAATGTCCTAAGTAACATTTGTCTCAACAAAAGTAACAGTGTCATAATTGCAGTTTCCAAAGGACTCTCACATACTTGTTCCATTGCAATCATTCTTGGCCGTTTCACCCATGAGAAAACTAACACTCCAAGAAGTTAAGGTACTTGTCAAGAGTCACCTTAACCGATGGGCATCAGCACCAAGACCCTATCCAGATCGTTGCAATGTGAATCCTCTTTCAATTATCATCACTCTCCTGTACCCCCATAAGAAGATGAAGTCCACGTCTGAAAACCGAATTGGCAGCTTGGCAGAAAAAAATCACTGAGAATGCATGACACAATGAGGTTAGAACATTTCTGTGAACTTCAAATACCATGCTTTTGTTTAACCAACCCTATGAATAATTTGGCAATGTAATCTGCCTCAGAAACATGGATCAAATTGAGCATTCACTTTTGATCAGTTATGCTCATTGTGAGTGGAATAATGTCACACATATGCCCATTTCAGTTTCTCTGGCTTTGAACCCATTGACTCCCCCGTCTGCTCCCCATTTTCAATTCTCTCATAAAGGCACTACCATCTATGTTGTCATCTGAACCAGAAAAGTAGGAGTCAATCAGACTCCATCCTGTCTTTTGCCTGCTGCTATCTGCCAATTTGATAAGTTACTGAGTCTGCCTGATTTATATCCCAAATAATACTTGAGTCCACTTTCTCCTTATTCTTCCCACACCCTCACCAACACTGTCCATGTTCAGGATTGAATAAGCTCTCAGCTGGGCTATATAAACAACCTCTGAATTGGCTAGCATCTCTGTGGGGTTGCCCCTTTCCCATGCATTCTCTACACTGATCCAGGGGACTTTCTGAATCACATGCTGATAAAGTCCTTCTTGAAATCTTCCAATGGCTCACACTGCCCACAGGACAGACTACAAGCTTTCTTACCATGCCATAACCCTACTATATAGGCTGAACCCCCATTACTTCTGAATTACTTTTTTTTTTTTTTTTTTTTGTGAGATGGACTCCAGCTCTTGCCACCCCAGGCTGGAGTACAATGGCGTGATCTCAGCTCATTGCAACCTCTGCCTCCTGGGTTCAAGAAATTCTCCTGCCTCAGCCTCCCAAGTAGCTGGGACTACAAGTGGGCACCACCATGCCTGGCTACTTTTTTTAAATTTTAGTAGAGCCGGGGTTTCACCATCTTGGCCAGGCTGGTCTCGAACTCCTGATAGCAAGTGGTCCATCCACCTCAGCCTCCCAAAGTTCAAGGATTATAGGTGTGAGCCACCATACCCGGCTCTGAATTACCTTTTTTCTCAACATTCTCACTCCAATAGTTATAAAATAAATATGAACAAACCGTTGTTTCTCATTTTTAAGCTTCTCTTAAAATTTGTGGTAAAATACATGTAAATTTTGACCATTTTAACCATTTTTAAGTGTACGGTTCAGTAATGTTACTTATATTCACTTTGTTGTGCAACGGATCTCCAGACCTTCTTCTTTGTGTGCATGTTCCCATAACTCCCTATAGTCTCCAATTACAACTCTTATCATGCTGTATGGTTGTATATTTTCTGTGTTTTTCCATTGAACTGTGAAATCTGGTAAGGACTGGGACCACACTGGTATTGTTTATTCTCACATCTCCAGTCTTTAGTCAAATACACAACACCTATGCTCAATAAGTGTTTGTTGAATACAGTTATGAGGGACTGTTACACAAATGGATGAAATAGGTATCAGTTGCTTAAGCCACAATACTATTTTGGCTACTGGATGAAACCTTTTTCATTATAAAATGCTGTGATCTCAGGTTCAAGTAAAAAGGACAATCACATCATTTGCTTGACACAATCTAAAAGGACATCAGACTATTAAGTACCATATATCTTTCTCCTCATCATTCATTCCAGTATATGCTGAGAACATGAACTGAAAAGAGCAACTCTTCACTTCAAGAAGACCATAAATTACTGAGTTATACTTATGCACAGATACGCTACCATACGTCGTGATGAACTTAGTTCTTTGGGAGCAGAAATGGGTAAGCATTTGTGGTTGTCTGTCTGCACCTTCCCAGTTTGAAACAGGATCTGGAATATCATAAAGAGGTAAAAGATATTCCAACCAAAGGCACAACATGTGTAGAGGGGACATGTGATAAGAGGGGATGATGTCTGAGGGAACAGTGAGGTCTTAAAGTGGATTGTAGCAGATGCTATTGTGTCCCCATCCAAATCCATGGAAATCTTTTTTACCCATTGAAGGCTCATATCTGCATACTTCTCAGGAACATTACCCTTGGGTGATTGAAGCCTCCTCTCTTTGATGTCCACAGCAGTCATATTTGAACCCCAAATCACATACCTTATGGTGAGACAAATCCTGTGGTGTGAATTACACTACAAATTATCCAGTGAGACTAGCTTAAATTTAGACTGCACTTGGACTTACATTTCTGCAGAGTTCCTTTGTGCTTCCTTTACTCCCTATTTTTTTTTCCCCTTGGAACTGTCCTCCATAAATCCTGCACACATGAAATCCCATCTTAGATCTGCTTCTAGTGACCTGATATAAGACTTGGATGAAGCTTGGGATGTAAGGTACAGTGTGTCAGGAGGAAGCTGGAAGGCAGATTGGCGTCCACTGTAGACAACAGGGAGTCATCCAAGAGAACCTAGACCTAAATAATACTCTGCCCAGTGTCAACCAGACATTGCCCTGTTTTATTTTTCTTTGAGTCTTCAGCCTATGACTAAGCAAGAAATGACAAGAACTGATGAGAAAGTCCCATCTTTAACTGAAGCTATCACTCTCATATGATATAGCAGAATTTCTCTGCTTGTATTCAAATCTTTATTTCCTTCGGCTGAACAAAAGTACTGATCTATGATACTAGGATTAATATTAACACCAACATTAATGCTAATCCTAACACTAATGTAATATTACAACCAATAATAATACCAGCTACAGTTAATGTGCCTGGAGCCATATTAAATGTTTTATATCCATTATCACCATATTTGAGATAAGTGTGATTCTCTTTATCTTAGACTCAGATAATTCGGTATTTTTTCCAAGCTTACATACCTGGTAAGTAGCAAACTAGGTTTCAAATACATGTTAATTTCACTCTAGAGAAAGAGCACTTAATCTTCTAAGTTAGTTAGGACTCAAACATCTTTAGAGGCCAACTTTATCTTCAGGTAATAAAACTTTTAGGAAATATTCTTACACCCTGACATAAGAATAAGCCCTAACATTCTGCATAATTCTGAGTCACTTTTCATTCCAAGGCTTGTCTGGTAGGTATTAATGCCATTCTGGGCACCTTTGAGGATTTCTGTAGTACCTACAAAATGAGGGCCATGGGCAGAAGGCCTCTGTATTGCAATCTGTGCTTTCTTCTTTTTCTCTCCTCAGCTTGGTCTGTTGAAGGGGACTTCAGTAAAATAAACTTTGCAATTCTGTGAAGAAAGTCATTGGTAGCTTGATGGAGATGGCATTGAATCTATAAATTACCTTGCACAGTTTGGCCATTTTCACAATATTGATTCTTTATATCCATGAGCATGGAAGGTGGGTTAAAGTTCACTTGGACCCAAAAAAGAGCCCACATTGCCAAGACAATCCTAAGCAAAAAGAACAAAGCTGGAGGCATCATGCTACTTGACTTCAAACTATACTACAAGGCTACAGTAACCAAAACAGCATGGCACTGTTACCAAAACAGAGATATAGACCGATGTAACAGAACAGAGCCCTCAAAAATAATACCACACATCTATAACCATCTGATCTTTGACAAAACCGACAAGAACAAGAAATGGGGAAAGGATTTCCTATTGGTGCTGGGAAAACTGGCTAGCCATATGTAGAAAGCTGAAACTGGATTCCTTCCTTACACCTTATACAAAAATTAATTCAAGATGGATTAAAGACTTAAATGTTAGACCTAAAACCATAAAATCCCTAGAAGAAAACCTAGACAATACCATTCAGGACATAGGCATGGGCAAGGACTTCATGACTAAAACACCAAAAACAGTGACAACAAAAGCCAAAACTGACAAATGGGATCTAATTAAACTAAAGAGCTTCAGCACAGCAAAAGAAACTACCATCAGAGTGAACAGGCAACCCTAGAGAATGGGAGAAAATTTTTGCAATCTACCCATCTGACAAAGGGCTAATATCCAGAATCTACAAATAACTTAAACAAATTTACAAGGAAAAATCAAACAACCCATCAAAAAGTGGGCAAAGGATATGAACAGACACTTCTCAAAAGAAGACATTTATGTAGCCAACAGACACATGAAAAAATGCTCATCATCACTGGCCATCAGAGAAATGCAAATCAAAACCACAATGAGATACTATCTCACACCAGTCAGAATGGCAATCATTAAAAAGTCAGGAAACAACAGGTGCTGGAGAGGATGTGGAGAAATAGGAACACTTTTACACTGTTGGTGGGACTGTAAACTAGTTCAACCATTGTGGAAGACAGTGTGGCGATTTCTCAAGGATCTAGAACTACAAATACCATTTGACCCAGCCATCCCATTACTGGGTATATACCCCAAGGATTATAAATCATGCTGCTGTAAAGACACATGCACACCTATGTTTATTGAGGCACTATTCACGATAGCAAAGACGTGGAACCAACCCAAATGTCCATCAATGATAGACTGGATTAAGAAAATGTGGTACATACACACCATGGAATACTATGTAGCCATGAAAAAAGGACGGGTTTATGTCCTTTGTAGGGACATGGATGCAGCTGGAAACCATCATTCTGAGCAAACTGTCGCAAGGACAGAAAACCAAACACCTCATGTTCTCACTCATAGGTGGAAATTGAACAATGAGAAAACTTGGACACAGGGTGGGGAGCACTACACACTGGGGCCTGTCGTGGGGTAGGCGGATGGGGGAGCGATAGCATTAGGAGACATACCTAATGTAAATGATGAGTTAATGAGTGCAGCACACCAGCATGGCACATGTATACATACGTAACAAACCTGTATGTTGTGCACATGCACCCTAGAACTTAAAGTATAATAATAATAAAATAAACTTTATAAACAGATTATATTTCCTGTTTCAGCTGTAAGGGGAGTAGAGGCAGGATAAGTACTCAAGACAGGGATGCCTGGTATACTAGTTATGTCTCCCTATGTTAGTTCATTTTTGCCTCTGACTTCTGGAATTCTATCCTCGTCCCCCTTCTGAAGCTTGACCCTGCCCCCAACTCCAGATTCCTTCATCAAGCAAATTTTTTAGGTCCTTGATTATCAGATTTAGTGTTGCCTCCTCAGAAGCATTCTCTGACTTCAAAGGTTGGAAATCTATGTCTCCTCCTTTATGTTCCCATAGTGTTCTGTATAGGATTTTGTCAAAGAGTAAGAACTTTATACTGTAATGACCTGTCCATGTGCCTATCTCCCCTACCAGCCCACAAATGCCTCAAGAGCAGAGGTAGAGTCATGTTCATCTCTGAATCTCCAATGTCTACCCGACAAATGACACATAGAAAGAGACCAGTAAATGTAAGTTTAACTGCATTAAACTGTAACTATCTGAGCAATAACCTGATCTGCATAATCAGAAAGCCCTCCCAGCTGAGCTTGCATGCCATCATACTCACTCTTTTTCTATCACAGTCCCCCCTACACAGATAGAAAAAAGCTAAGGAAGTCTGACCAGGCTCTGCTCAGTACATTCTGCTGATGCTTGTGTGAGTCAGAACAAACCATACTGAGTTTCCCAGAATTTAAACACAGAATCCTACATGTGCCTGATCTGTCACTGGAGGTTCTCTGTTGCAATTTGGAAGATGGCATTTTGCTGGCACAGTGCATGATAACTGATCCGGAAATTGGAAATCTTTCAAGGTCTCATAAATAAAAATCTGAGTTTGTCTCTGTTGCTGCATAAAAAGTGCTCTACTTCCCCCTTGTAGCAGGAATTGGCACTGTACTGATGAGAGAGAGGGGGTGGGGAGGCGGGGGGCAGGGAACAAATCAAAAGCTGGAGAGCCAGAACATGTTTGTGTGCACATGAATAGATGGCATATTATCACACCTAATAGTGAATACTATCCATGAACGCTTTGCTAAGAATGTCACAGAAATTATCCCACTTAAGGCTAATAGTAGCATTATGAAGCAAGTATAAAATTAAGTAACAATTACAGTTCCTTACACAAAGTCTGATGTTAAAAAACTTGTTATTTTCATTGCCTCTGTTAACTACACTGACAAACCATGTTCTCTGCGTCGTTTTACCTGTCCCTCTGTAATCCAAGTTCCTTGAGGGTAAGAACCCTGACATGTATCTTTGTATCCTGCAAAGTGGTCAGGCTAGAATGCTATATAGTGTGTGTCCAATAGGCCTATGTTGACTTATTGAGTGCTGTTTCTGGAAGAAAGCCTCTTAACTTAAAAAATGTGCTTTGGCTGAAAGGAAGCAGACATTCTAGAAGCATGAAGTCAGTAATAATAATAATAATAATAATAATAATAGCAGCAACAGAATTTCAAAGGGATCCCTAAGGAAGAGGTGAGTGAATCTCAGAAAAGAGAGAAAACCAAAGGGACAAAGAAAACGAGCTCAAAAATAAACCACGTGAAAACAAAGGGTTTTCATTTCATCTCAAGGCTGTAGAAATTTAAGTTCCGTAATTGAGTATTCCCACGCAGGCCCTGCCAGCCACCTTCCTATTTTGAGGACAATGATTTGTTTAAACACTTTGATATTTACTTTTAGGGATTTCCTTTAATAAGATTTCTGCAGTCTGTAGCCAGCAGATCCTTTTTTCCAGCTTCTTCCTTTCTCCATGATGCCTCAGCCTATGTATTTCCTTTGTCTCATCACTTTTATACAACTACTGTGTCCTCACTCCTACTCACTGCCTTCCTCTCTGGAGGGAAAACATGGGTAAAAAAAGAAAATAAGAGAAGATAAAAGAATGTTCAGTGCAATGATCAGATCAGTATTTATATCCATTTCTTTAATTTGAAATGAATTCTCTGAATGATATCTTGACTGGAGCACAGTTTTATTTCTCCCGTCCATTCTTTCTGTTATTCCAATCCATTCTTTCAGAATGGTTACATATAGGTTCCAAATCTGGGGGTGGAGGTAGGTAGTTTCAGATAGGAGAAAAATGGGAGGAGGAAAGGCAAGAGAGACTGTACATAATTTTCACCTTCACTTCCTCAAGGTGACCTCCTGACTTCCCAGATTAGGTAGTTCTCTCCCCACCTCTGCACACCACACACTGCTCCCTACTTCATAGGCTTTCAGGGCACCCTGCCCTTATTTTTCATAAAGCTTGGCATATTTTTATTTTACATTGATTTCTGTGATGATTTGCTGGATGTTTGTCTCCTCTATTGAACTAACTGTCCCCGCCCCCCCTCCCCATGGGGTCAAAGGCCCCACCTGTTTGGTTTACTGCTGACCTTTAGTGCCTGCCACATATTAGGTACTTGATAAATGTTTGTTGAATAAGTAAGTACTTTGCAGCCAGATCTATCTTCAAAATAATCACCCTTTAATAAAAAATGACCCATATTCAGCAATATGGCTTGCCCAAAGAACCTTTGAAAGAGGGATTTTTCCAGAGTTTAGAGCAGGATATAAGTAACAGCACTGATGTGAGAAATGAAAAGCTCTCCCAGGTGCTCCATTTGAATTTTTTTAAACAAAACTCACAAGTGAAGGAAATACTTTCCTGTTTTTTTTTTCCACAAAGAACAGGACAAGCCAGGATGTTAATTAAATTACAAATCAGCTGTCTGCTTGCAGCTGACAGAGCTTTGTGTGCTTCCAAGCAACGTCAGATATTTTAAACTCTGTGTAATTACCTACTATGGACGAGCTGCCAGGAAGGATGCTTCATGAATATTTAATGAATCTTAAGATCCTTTTTAAGGAACTGATGATTTAAATAACTATGGGAGAACTTACTCTAGCTCAGTGCTAACCTCCATCTGTTAACTGAAGATACTGGAAATGTAGCCTGGTAGAAATGCAGTTTCTCCCCTAAAATGAGCTAGGCCCAGGATCTAGGGAAGGCTAGGCTCACACAGGAGAGGTAACTGTAGAATTAAACACACCTCAAGCTCTCTAAGTCAGAATGGAACCACAGACCTATGATCTGGGAAAATAATGAGTATGGAATTGCAAAGTGAAATTTTGTAAGATGCCACACATTCAGGATGCTCTTTATAAACACTTTCAGCAACACTGTCTCAATTAATTCTCTCAAGAATTGGATAGATTAAAAAGGTATCATCATTCTGATTTCCAGATGAGAAAACAGAGGATCAGAGAGTTTCTAAAGTGCTAAATAAATAGTAAAGTTGTGTTTCAAACCAACATACTCCTCTATTCCAAGAGGCAGCCTCATATAGTGGAAAGTGCACGAATTCTGGCATTAGAAACGTGATTTCAAATATTGGTTATACTACTTGCTATCTGGGAGACATCTGTCAGGTTGTTGGATACATCTGAGCTTTGGTTGACTGAAGTTATAAACCAGGAATTACAGTATAAATCTCATAGAAACATGCAGATTGAATGAGATGCTGTACTCCTGGCACACAGTGGCTGCTTGGCAAATGTAATGCTCCTCTTTGCTTGGAGTGTCAAGACCTTTGCACTCTGCAGATTTGTCATAACAACAACAGCAGCAGCAACAAAAAAAGTGGTCACCAAAAGTGAATTTTTCACATAGCAAAAAACTCTTTGGTGGAATGCTCTTCACTTTCCACAGAACAGAAACAAAAATGACCTGTTATACAATTAGTCACAAATACAGTCCTTGAATTTTTTGTCCATACACATGAGTATTGTGTAAAACATGTTTTCTTTGTAGCAGCTAGGTGCTGCCACCACTGTGCATGGCTGAGTTCGCAAATCTGTTGTAACTTGTAGCTTCTCTGTCACTTCTCTCTCTCATCTAAGCTTTGTTTCTTTGCAGTAATTAAAACTTTTCGCCACTGCCATAGCTAATGCTGCTACTGGAACCACTAGAGCCTCCTTGGTTTCATGGTTTGGCAAAGGATTGGCCTTCATCACCATAGGGGTTGGAGCTTCTGCCTCCTAAGCTTTCTCTCCTCATGGGTCCAAAATTTGAAGACTGATTGTTGTAACTGCAAAAATCACTGTAGCTTCCTTCACCTCTAAAACTGCTTCGATCATTTACAAATCCATTATAGCCATCCCACTGCCACCATATCCACAAGCACCATGGCTGCCACCAAAGCTACCATGACCACTGAAGTTTCCTCCACAATCACAGTTCATGCCAAAACCACCTCCACAGCCACGACCAAAGTGTCCAGAACTACTTTGGCTTCTTTGGCTCAATGGCCTCTCTTGCTTTGACAGGGATGAAGTTTCTGAACACTCTTTGAAGTTTCCTAACTTCACAGTTGTGGCCATTCACAGTATGGCCATTCACAATATGGTATTTCAATCTTATTTATAGAGTCATGGTCCTTAAGGGTTACAAAAGCAAAATCCCTTTGCTTGCCACTGCCTCAGTCATTCGTGATTTCGGTCACTTCAATTTTCCCACATTCTTCAAAGTAATGTCTTAGGTGATTTTTTATTTATTTATTTATTTTTGAGAAGGAGTCTTGCTCTGTAGCCCAGGCTGGAGTACAGTGGTGCAATCTCTGCTCACTGCAACCTCTGCCTCCTGAGTTCAAGTGATCCTTCCACCTCAGCCTCCTGAGTAGATGGGATTACAGGCATCCACCACCAAGCCCAGCTAATTTTCTTATTTTTAGTAGAGACGGGGTTTCGCCATGTTGGCCAGGTTGGTCTTGAACTTCTGATCTCAAGTGATCCATCTGCCTCGGCCTCCCAAAGTGCTGGGATTGTGGGAGTGAGCCACCATGCCTGGTTCTTAGGTGATGTTCTTCAGTGTCTTCTTTAGCGCCGCTCATATGGTTTGGATCTGTGTTCCCACCCAAATCTCAAGTTGAAATGTAGTGCTGGAGGTGGGGTCTGGTGGGAAGTGATTGCATCATGGGGGTGGTTTTTAATGGTTTAGCATCATCTCCCTGGTGCTGTCTCATGACAGAGTTCTCACGAGATCTGATTGTTTGAAAGTGCAAAGCACCTCCCCGGCCCTCTCTCTTCCTCCTGCTCTGGCCATGTAAGACAAGTCTGCTTCCCATTCTCCTTCTGCCATGATTGAAAGTTTCCTGAGGCCTCCCCAGAAGCCCAACAGAGGCCAGCATCATGCTTCTGGCACAGCCTGCAAGAACCATGAGCCAATTAAACCTCTTTTCCTTATAAATTACGCAGTCTCAGGTATTTCTTGATAGCAGTGCAAGAATGGACTGATACAGCCATCAACAAATATCTTTTTCACAGTTAAGTAGGCAACTAGTCTTTGAGACTCTCCTCTTGAGACAACCGTCTTTGTTCCACGACTCTGTCATCCACCTTATGTAGCCTTGTGTTTAGGGCTGCCTCCACCTCCTCCACAGTGGCATACGTGACAAACCCAAAGGCCCTGGAGTGCTTGGTGTTTGGATCGCTCATTACGACACAGTCCAGGAGTGCTCCCCATTTGCTCACAATGGCTCCTCAGACCTCAACCCTCCAATGAAGACCTTCCACAGTTATTCGGGCTCTTTCAGAGACTCTAACTTAGACATGATTGTAGTAGGAAGATAGACTTTGGTGATGCTTCCTCTGTGGCATCTTGAGGCCAAAAGGAGAAAGGTGACAAATGTATCTCAGTAGAATAACTTTCTAGAACCTCAGTTTCAGAACAGTGCCTAAAAGCAGAGATTCTGGAGAGACTGCCTACATTAATTCCTACTTTGATTACCACATGACCTTGGTCAACGTATTAAACCCTCTGACACATGATACTCTTATCTGCAAAATTGGAATAGTAACTACCTCACAAAATTTTTTAGAAAGCCAAGTGAGATGATGCATGGAAGGCACTTAGAAGAGTGAGTGTCTGTAATCTATTAAATAGTCACTTAGTATAAGTTATGATTGTTTTGCTGGAACATTAGATATGTTATTTGATTATAAAAAATCGGAGGAATAGAAAAAACTGAAGGAAAATATTTGCCTTTTACTGTTTCAAATTTTTCAAAGTCTCTAACTGCAACTTTTCCCACCACTCCATAACACATAAACAGTGCATCGAATCTCACAGCCCTCCTGGTCTCACAAGTACACTTTAGTCTTTCTTTATGCCATCTTAAATGCGTGAAAACCTTGTCTTTGCACTTTTTTATTCCACAAGAGTTTACTGAGTACCAATTCTATGGTAGGCATTGTACCATGTGCTAGAGATATAACAGTGAATAAGGAAGACACAGCTCATCCTTGCCCTTTGCTCTTGATGTCTTCTCTACCTCTCATAACTTTCCCAACTGTTTTTCACGTACTGCTCAACTTTCTTTTTTTTTTTTTTTTTTTTTTGAGACGGAGTCTCGCTCTGTCACCCAGGCTGGAGTGCAGTGGCCGGATCTCAGCTCACTGCAAGCTCCGCCTCCTGGGTTTACGCCATTCTCCTGCCTCAGCCTCCCCAGCAACTGGGACTACAGGCGCCCCCACGTCGCCCGGCTAGTTTTTTGTATTTTTTAGTAGAGACGGGGTTTCACCATGTTCGCCAGGATGGTCTTGATCTCCTGACCTCGTGATCCGCCCGTCTCGGCCTCCCAAAGTGCTGGGATTACAGGCTTGAGCCACCGCGCCCGGCCTTCAACTTTCAAAACTTAGTTGATAAATGATATTTTCCCAGATGCTTTCCCCAGACAACCAAATTTGGCTAAGCAGTCTTCTTCTGTGCTCCCATGTCTCACTCCCTGAGAATCCCTCTTTCTCTCAAAGCATGTATGTCTCTGCCATTCTCATTGGAATGGGAAGAGTTCACAATTCATTATTGTACCAGTGGCAAATATTCTGCCTGAGACCCAGTAGATGCTTCATAAATGTTACTAAATGGAACTATCCCTGGTAGAGCTGTAAGCTCCTTAGACTCCTGTGTACTCCACCATGACTAGCACATCCTAGAAGTAGTGCATACTCAAGAAACCTGGTGCTATTCTGTAGGAGAGCTGGTTATTGAATAGTATGCTGTAAGATTTTCAACAATAAAATCAAAAATCGGTTTATGTTGTATAGCACAGATAATAAAGTGAGTTCCTTTGAAAGTTTTCCTTTAGCAGGGAGAATTGTTCCAGCTTTAGATATGACATACCTGACAAAGAGTATTAGCTGGTGGCTTCCTGGAGTAAAAGAGTTAACAGAAAGAAAAATGGTAACACGCAGAGAAGAACTGAGTTCCCTTCTTCCTTCTCCTCTGCAAGCACTGAGTCAGAGCAGCTATAGAAGCATAACACACAAATGAGACCATATTAAGTATTCTTACACGAGCCCATCTAAACCCCAGGTCAGCAGCTGGACTCATATTTGAGTGTACCAACCTCAAATAAGTACAGTGAAATAGATTAAAGTGTATGCAAGGCAGGGAAGAGATCTGAAAGAATATAATAATATGTTGACTGTGGTTATTTCTGGTGATTATCAGTTTCATTTTTTGGAGCTATATATATTTCTTTGAGGAATAAAAATAATTAGAATATGTAAAACATGATCAAGTATTTGCTTTGTTGTAGTGGAGAAGGTTCAGTGTGCTGTAAGTTTTGTGGTAAGGAAAAATTCTCTAGTCCTGGAAAGGGTTTATCCATGTTCAGTTGAGTCAATTTTGAGAACTGGCTGAAGGATGCAAGGGAAGGGGTTTCCAGCTGACAAATGAAAGAGGGAGGAGCCGGGAATAAATTTGCTGGGGAGGACCAGGCTTTAAGTCAAATTGCTTTGGTACCAAGAAATCAAAGCAGTGATTTGGGAGCAAACTCGACAGTAGTTTATCCTTTTGAAGCAAAACTTCAAACATGGTCTGAGTAATTTTCCAAGGATAACTGCCACTGGATTCAATTGAACACTGTACAATCTTGTGGGCAGTCCCTGTCTGACTCAATCCACCAGCTGTGCAACTGCTACAGCATCTGCGAGTATCATTCACTACCAAAAGCTAGAAACATGTTTTGGTCAGTGTGTCTGGTGCTCAGAAAAGAGGAAATGTTCATTTCAGCAAAATCCTTCCTCAAGCGATGCAAATTCCCTGCGGCTCAGTTCCTGGGTTTAAATCCTGTTCCTGCACTAACCAGCAATGTGACTTTAGGGAAGTATGAAGGTTCTCTGAAACTCAGACTCTTCATTTATAAAATTGGACTAATAATGTATGACAGTGTCACTATAGGAAATTCATGAGATAATATGCATAAACGCTTTGGGCCAGGACCTACCTCCTAGTAGGAAATATAAGATTCTTCCTATTTCTCTTTTTTTGTTTGTTTGTTTTTGAGACGGAGTCTCGCTCTGTCACCCAGGGTGGAGTGCAGTGGCATGATCTTGGCTCACTGCAACCTCCGCCTCCTGGGCTCAAGTGATTCTCCACCTCAGCCTCCTAAGTATCTGGGATTACAGGCTTGTGCCACCACGTCTGGCTAATTTTTTTGTATTTTTAGTGGAGACAGTGTTTCTCCATGTTGGTCAGGCTGGTCTCGAACTTGTGGCCTCAAATGATCTACCTGCTTCCAATTCCCAAAGTGTTGGGATTACAGGCATGAGCCACCACACCCAACCTTCCTATTTCTCTACCAGTGTCATGTAGTCATCTTTCCACACACACACATGCACACACACACACACACATGCATGTATATGCTCAATTCAGCCTTATCACCATTACAGAAAGCAGGCTTCCATCATGCTACTACAAGAATTGTAGCATCCCTACAGAACAGCACAAACCTTCTGAAGGAGGTAAAATGAGCTGCTAAGGCCTTGCTGCCACTTCTCTAGATGCAGTGCCTTTTCTGTATGTGAGGCCATCTTACCCATTCTACTCAGGCCTCTAGCTAGGCCAACGCTCCTACTCTTGATCTCTTCTTCCTATGATGATCATTTCTGTCCAGCAGGCAGAGAAAAAAATGCCTCAGACACAGGTGCTGACATTGCCTTCACTGCTCATTCAAGCTACTCTTCCTAATCATGTGAGTTTTTGGACTTCAGAACCTGACTGTGAAATTGGCACTTGCCTAGCCCTCCCATTATATTTGACTTCCAAGGATGAGATCACTAACCCACTGGAACCTAGAATATCTCCTGGATGATCTCCATAAGGCTTTGTTCCTGGTACTGGGACTTCCTGGGTGGTCTGTTGGCATGTACGTCCTCTGTGACACTATAGAGGCTAAAATTCCATCCTAGTAGGAAGCACCATTATTCATTCATCCAAAAGAATGTTTATTTAGCATGTTATATTCTAATCACTAAATTTTAAGTGCTAGAAATATAGTAGTTTAAAAAAGCAAAAATGTATGACCCTATAGACATTAAATTGTAATTGCGTTAGGTTATCTAGCTCCTTGAGCTCCCTTTTTCCTCAACATGCTTCCTGTACCAAGAAGCAGTTATGAACAGCTGTCCTTTCAGTGGTCCAGGTGGGTAACCACTATGAATTTCTCTGGTGGTGGTACAAATGGGCTTGATCTATCCAGCTGCCTTTGTTTTAGAGCACCTCATAATGAGCTGGTGTCAATGGCATTGGAACATGGCACAGTTGAAAAATAAGGCAGAAAGTGTGGTCCTATTACTAGTGGGTTCCAATCAAAGAGGTTTATTGCACAATCAGACACTGTAATAAAAATATTAATGTTTCCTCAAATAAGGTTGCTTTATAATCCATGCTTGCTTATGGTAGTTTAAATATTCTCCAAATAAGATAGTATATAATAAAATGCCTTTGGTCCTTTGGTTTAAAAACTAAGGTCTGTAGGCTTCCCTTTATTCTTGCTGGGCCATAGAATGCAATTGGGAGAAAGTATAAATAGAAATAACCTAGTTAATGATACTGTCATTTCCCTGGTCACCCAAATACAAAATTACACAGATGAAGATGATCCTTCAGAATCTTTCCCCTCTCATGTCTTCCAGAGTGGGGTCCATCTAACTAAATTGGCAGACCATGACTCCTAATACCAGAGTGAAGGTCAGGATGGTTTACGTTAGACTGAGAGCTCCCTGATGAAAGCAGTGATACGACAGCTGTAGGTATCTCAGTAGATCCCCGGCACATAGAAGAGGTTTAGTACATTTTACCAAGTGAATGGCTCTAATACAAGTTTAACAGACTCTAAATCAGCAGACATATTTGTTGTTTTTATTTGTTTATCTCCATTGTCCATTCCCCCATCACACTCTAGTTTCTTCATCCTGGAATATTCCACTTGCCTTCTATTCCTCTTTCCAAACATATCTCTTGCCTCTTTCCACCCCAAAACACCAACTTTCCTTTCTCTGCCTCTTCATCTTTTCCCATCCCATTCCCCAAAATCTAGAATTTCACCAGTCCGAATTATTTGCAACTCAGAGTAAGAGGAATGGATCACCTCCAAGATTTTGCACTTGTTGCCTTCCAGATGCCTTTTGTCATGTCTTTAACATCAAAGTTCAGTTAAGGTGACAATCTTTCCAGGAGTCTCCATAATTTATTCATTTCCTCCATCAGTCATCTATACCTCACCCTCAGACTGAGGTCAGGACTCATAGCTACCTATGCACCCATAGGACATTTACTTAATCTATCATTTTTGTCTGTTTATTTGATTGTTTACTTTTTATACACTCTAAGATCTTTGAATGCAAGGATTGAATCTTGTTTATGGCTGTAGCATCTGTGCGAGGTATTCAATGGGTCCTAATAAATGTTTGTTAAGTGAATAGTAACCACCTAGTAACTGGTTTCCTTATCTATATACTCTCAAACAACCAATTCTTTTAACTAATCACCCTCAGATATATCTTCCTTAAACACAAGTTTGGCTATATCACTCACCCCTTTAAAACCCTTTGCTCCTGCTCCAGAATAAAACACAGGCACTTTGATGGGAAATTCACAACATTCTCAATCTCTTGCTAAAGTACTATCTCTTACTACTTTTTTACACTTATTGACATTCCTTTCAAACTAGCTCAGCAGCTCTTCTCTGGAGCCATCTCATCTTTCTAATCTTTTCTCACCTTCCTGTCTCATGCTTTTCCTTCTGTCTTGAAAGAATGCTTCCCAAATCACAGGTGGGAAATATCTTGCTCTTTTAAAGATTCTTTTCATGTGTCACATTTTCCACAGTCTTTCCTAATCTTATTCCCCCCTCAAAATGTGGTTTACCTTTGTCACTTTGTATTGTTCTTACAATAAAATTATCCATTGAGTTTGTAATCTTTTTATTCATCCCTCCTTTCACTGAGCACTTAAAATGAGTCAGTGATGCACTGTAATAGACACTGGCGATATTTAGAGAAAACACAATGACCAGTGAGCTCTGTTGTCAGTAGATAAGACTGACAAATATTATCAATCTAAAATGTCATAGTTAAGACGCATGCGGATTTCAGAGACACTAATATTAAAAAGTACATCTTAGAATCAATGCAATATCGTATTAAAACATAGTATTCACATGCTCCCCCAGAGGTCATTTAACCTAGCTTTGGCAATATAAAGGAGCAGTTTCTTGGAGAATAAGATATCGTAGTCTACTCTTAAAGAATGGAAAGGTATGAATCCAAGAGACAGCAACAATACTGTCAAAGGAACAGCAGACTAGAACTCACAGAGGAAGGACGATAAAGGTTAACTTCCTCTCTTGAGATGTTTGGATGCTTGAAGGCAGTTTCTTACATTTCTTTCCTTGAGAAGGTTGGTACAGTCTTAAACAGTTGTGCTAGATTAAAATTAAAATGTGTAGTGGTGGACCATTTACATGCTACAATATACATATGTTTGATAATTTCTCTTCAACATTGGCAATATGAAACTAAGGTTTCAGGAAACCTTGAAGAATTAGTGCTTGGGAGGAATATTCAATTAAAATTTGAAATATAAATGATAAAATATCATCCACGAGGAACAGATTTGAATGACTGCACTGTCATAAAGCTTAGACTTTCATTTCTAGAGACTTGGCCAGGCTGAGAGAGAACAGTTAGTGCACATTCTCTATTCATCACAGAAAGTCCAATTCTAAATTGAATTCAATTCAAATTCTCTAAAACCTATGAGCAACGTCTGGTCTCTGCTTGGGCATATCTTGGTCCATTCAGTTCATGGTTTCATTTGTAGTTCTGTGTGTTTTATTTTCTTCTTCATCCTTGTATCTAAACCATTGGTTTTACCTGGATATGCAAAATTAACAGTCACAGTGAAGCTTCCCAAATGGGGCCGTCAAAACTGGCCCATTTTAACTCTAAAAATCATTACTCTTTACTTAATGTGGATAGGACTTGCTCAACCTTGAGGGCAGAACAACTACCAGTTTTATTAGGTGCACTAGCCACAGGGATTCAATAGTGAACAAGCAAGATAGACAATATTATTTCTCTTGTGGAGCTTTCCTTCTAGTGGTGGTGACTAACATAATTAAAAAATAAAGGGGGGGGCGGAGCAAGATGGCCGAATAGGAACAGCTCCAGTCTCCAACTCCCAGCGCGAAGGACACAGAAGACCGGTGATTTCTGCATTTTGAACTGAG
>NW_012114866.1:5586870-5623387 GCF_000951035.1 Colobus angolensis palliatus | reverse complement strand
AAGGAAATGAGCCGGGTGCAGTGGCTCACACCTGCAATTCCGGCACTTTGAGAGGCCGAGGTCGGCAGATCACCTGAGGTCGGGAGTTCGAGACCAGCCTGACCAACATGGAGAAACCCCGTCTCTACTAAATATACAAAATTAGCCAGGCATGGTGGTGCATGCCTGTAATCTCAGCCACTTGGGAGGCTGAGACTGGAGAATCACTTGAACCCGGGAGGGGGAGGTTGTGGTGAGCTGGGATTGAGTCATTACACTCCAGCCTGGGCAATAAAAGTGAAATTCTGTCTCAATAATAAGAGTAATAATGAAGGAAATAATGTCAAGGAAATAAGATGCTCCAAGAGAGCACAAGAAGAAACCATATTCATTCGAGAATGCCAGGGACACTTTCTGAAACAATGACATAGTAACTGAAGTCAGAGGAATGAGCATATTTCCCATGCGAAGAGTTGGATAAGCTGCCTTTCAAATGAAAGGAAGAACAACCATGAGAATCTTTGTGTTCGAAAAGAGTATGGTAGGTTCAAGGAATTGACACAGCTTTCTGAAGAGGGGTAAGTGAAGTAAACACGAGGCAGGAGAGGTAACCCAGGGCCTTCTTAGCTTTGGGAAGGATTTAGGTCCCCATCCTGAGAAAAATGGGAAGTCAACAAAGAATTTCAGCAGGAAAGTGATATGATTTGATTTATATTTTCAAAAGCTCGCTCCTGAACTCTTAGTGAGATTGTAAAAGGATGTAACTGAAATAAAAAGCAGTATGGAGTTTCTTCAAAAATATAAAAATAGAACTACCATATTATCTAGCAAATCCACTTCTGGGTATATATCCCAAACAATTGAAAGCAAGGTCTTGAAAAGATATTTACACACCCATGTTCGCAGTACTACTATTCATGATAGCTAAGAGGTGGAAGCAATCCAAATGTTTGTTGATGAATAAATGAATGAACAAAATGTGGATAAAAACATCTATATACACACACACTTGTGTGTGTGTATATATGTATATATATACACATATACATATACACACAGGCACATACACACACAATAAAATGTTATTCAGCCTTAAAAAAGAAAGGACATTTTGTCACAAGCTACAATATAGACAGATCTGAAGGACATTATGCTAAGTGAAATAGATTGGTAACAAAAAGACAAATGCTGTATGATTCCATTTATATGAAGTGCCTACAGTGGTGATATTCATAGAAACAGAAAGTAAAATGGTAGTTATCAGGGACTAGAGAGAGGGAGAAATAGGGAGTTGTTTAAAGAATAAAAAGTTTCAGATTTACAAGAGGAAGAAGTTCTGGGGATCTGTCGTACAACAAAGTGAATACAATTAACACTACCGAACTGTACACTTTAAAACGGTTAACACAGAGTAAAATTTTATGGATTTTTTACTACAATTTTTTAAAAGCTTACTCTAGCTGCCAAAGGAGAATGCATTCAAAGGGAGAGGCCAAAAGTTGGGGAGACCAGTTGGGAGGCATTTAGAGAACCTGTGCTGGTGCCTGAGACAGGCAAGTGGCAGAGTCTGCAGGCTAATCAGCTCGGTCCCTGCCCACTTGCATTTCCTACAATAGGAAGCATCTAAGGGTCATAAACTCCAAGTTTTCTTTTGCCTACCCACACAACATTCTAAATGTCCCTGTGTTTTATTCTTTCAACCCTCCAACATCTTTTCTCAGAGGAGATAAGAAGTAACAAAAAACGAATTTTATAACACTTGGTGACTAAGTTCACTCCCACCTGGGCCCATCTTTTGTCTGATAGGAGACAGGACATGGTCAGGTAGCAGGTGGACTTTAAGCAACCATATCCAGCTTTGAGACTGGGGCCTCGTGGACAGTGGGTATAAGATGCTCTGTGATAGTCTCTCATCAAAAGTACACCCCCAGTTATATTTTATAAACTTGAGCATCTGACCTAACACTATGTTTCAGTCTTCCTTCCTGACTCATATTTCTGTTTTGGCTCATAGCAATAACCCTAAATGGTTAAAGCAAGAGTATCCAATCTCCAATCTTCTGGCTTCCCTGGGCCACAATGGAAGAAGAATTGTCTTGGGCCACACATAAAACACACTGATAGCTGATGAGCTAAAAATAAACAAATAAATTGCAAAACAGTCCCGTGATGTTATTAAAAAGTTTTTGAATTTGTGTTGGCTCACATTCAAAGCCGTCCTGGGTCACATGTGGCCTACAGGCTGCAGATTGGACAAGCTTAGGTTAGAGGGTGAAGAGCCTCAGTTCCTCAGATCACACAGGTAGTACTCCCACACCCGTAGTAAACAATTATTTTGTATTGTGGTTAAAAATTGTATTTGAAACTCATTATGGAATCATTCATGTGTTCTTGTCATTTAGCTCCCAGTTATAATTGAGAACATGCAGTATTGGGTTTTCTGTTCCTATGTTAGTTTGCTAAGAATAATGAACTCCATGTAAAAACTAATTTATATCAGATATACAATCTGTAAAGAATAATGTAACAAACTTCCTCATAACTGCCATGCATCTTTAAAAAGTATTACCAAAAGAATGGAGGTCCCTGGGTATCCATCCCTGGTCATATCTGTCTGCCTCTCCCCTGAGGTAATTGTGGAATTTTATCTGTATAATTCCCTGTTTTCCCCGATGGTCTTACTGCATAGATTTGTAATTGTAGTGGTTAGTTTTATGTGTCAACTTGGCTAAATTATAGTATGCAATTATTTAATTTAGGTGTTGCTATGAAGGAATTTTATAGTTGTGGTTAACATCTACAATCAGTTGACTTTAAGTAAAGTAAGTTATCATTGATAATCTGGGTGGGCCTCATCTGACCAGTTGAAAGGTCTTAGAAGCAAAACTAGGATTTCCATGAGAAAGAATAGATTTGACCTGTGGATTTCTGCTTTAGTGCCTATTGAAGAGTTTCCAGCCTGCTGCCCCGCCCTATTGATTTTAGTTCCCACAATGACAAAAGCCAATTCCTTAAAATAAATTTGTTTTTACATATACATATTAATATATATACACCGACTGGTTCCGTTTCTCTGGTATGATCTTTACTGATACAGTATTCCTTAAAAATGCTTAGTTTATGTCTGTCTGTGAAATTTATATAAGCAGTATCAAATTCTGGCTATTTTTCTACAACATTTCATTGAGAAATTTATTTATGTTGATGTGTGCAGGACTAGATTTTTAAAAATTTTTTACAGTATGTCATTATTTAGTATATCACAGTGTACCATCTTTTTTTTTTTCTGAGAGAGATATTTGGGCTTTTTCTATTATTTTCCTTTCTGGAATTACAAAACTAACAACACTGCTAAAAAACACCCTTGCATATGTTTCTTGGTGTACATATGCAAAACTCTTGCTAGAACATGTATACCTAGGAGAGTAGAGGAGTTCTGGGTCTTAGAGTATATGCATCTTCAATTTTACTAGATAACTGTTCTGTGATTTCTCGAATGATCTTACTACAAAGTAATCGTATTTTTGTCAGAAATATACCAATTTACCTACTATCAGCAATATATGAGAACATGATTTTTCCATATTCTCCGTAAAACCTGGAATTTTCAAGAAAAACACTTATAATGTGACTATATATCAGATTTGGAAAATCTAATCAACAGGATTTGCAGATACATTGTATGTGAAGGATGAGAAAGATAAAGGAGTCAAGGATCATTCCAAGATTTTTGACTATAATATTCATTAATATTTATTCTAAGTGCCATTCTTCTTATTATTATCTCTAATGTTTGTGATGAACTTGAACAAATAACAAAACTTCACTAACTGATTTGGAGTTGGTTTATTTCCCAGATTACATCCCCTGTGTGCAGGATTCACTGTCAGCCACAAGGTGGCAAGCTAAGCATCCTTAAATCTAAAGCTCAACTCAGGTCTGAGTGAACTTGACTATTCTTTATAAAGCAAGCTTATAAAGACAGTTTATAAAGCAAGAACTTATTCCCCAGTAGTGAATTCTTATGGATATAGCACACATGCTTCTTTCCTAAAAATTGTAGCATCTTTGCAATATGTTTCCCCTTGTATAAGGAAACAAGCAGAAACATTTTTTTTTCTTAAATAAAACTCAAAACCTATCAGGACTCTGCTAGCATCCTTTTGGCTTCTTTTAATCACAGTATACATTCTAGACTCCTAATCCTGCCATCCAAGACCCTCTACAAACTGCCTTGAATCTACACTTCTGACTTCACTTTCCTTTACTTTCTTTATACTTCAAATACATACTACTCCCCAACTCCCAACACACACACCACTGTTTCTTCCTCTCCTTAAACATTCCGGCTCTCAGGGCATAGTCCAACTATGTCAAATTCCATTCATATGTGTATACCTCATAGTTCACATTTCCATGACTTTGTGAAGGCTATCGATTCCTTATCTTCTTTATTTTTATTATTATTTTTTTTTTGCACCTATTCAATTGAAATGCAAATTTGAGTCTCAGCTTCAAGAGCACTCTTCCAAAGACTTCAGGGTCTTCTCCAGCAGTTAGCTATGATTCTCCTAAGCCCCTCAAAACATTTTTTATACCATCATCAGAGCTGTCACATTTTATTATGACATTTTTATCTTTTTTCTTCCCAAAAGTTTGTTACCATCAGGGAGTCATGACAGATTTTTATTGGACTCTGTCAGTGACTGTTCCTCTCATGGCAGCTCAATGGATGTTGACTAGCTTGCAGAATAAATGAATGAATAAATAGATATTGTATGAAGGCAAATATTTAATTTTGAGTGGTGTTTATTTTCTATCAGTATGTAGAGTACCCAACACAGTACTTATATTGTTTGAAGTTTTATCTATTATTACTGTTGTCATTATCACAAAAATCATTTAAAAGTAAACAAACATGAATTGGTTGCTAACAAGACACAGAAGATACAGCTTCTGCCATGAAGAGGTAAGCCAACGGAACCTAGGGAGATGGCATAACTCAGAGAACAATTAGACACACAGACAACGTGTGCATATGTAAATTAGTATAACATACTGATATAATAAAGTAATTCACTTAATTAATGTAATTAAATAAATCATTAGGTTTCACTGTTAGCACGAGAAGTTTCCATAATTCAGTTGACACATCAAATTTTTTTTCAGCAAACATATTACTGATTTTCCACAAAGATTAACCAGCATATAATATTGATTTTTTTAAAAAAGCTCTCCATCCAGAGCTATGAGAATCTCAGTGGAATTATAATCCCTTCTAATTAAAAGCTTCAACAGGCAAATATGTGTTATTAGGCACTAAGCACCATATGCTGCACTGTAATCTGAACTTGCTAACTTTGTCTCTTTGGTCCTCTAAATAAAACTATTTCCTGATCAATAATTTTTTTTGTATTTTATCTTCTTGGGTTTAGATCTAAAAGGTTTCCTCTCTAAGTTAGTTTGTGCTAGATCTTAATTCTATTTTAATTTTAAATTGACTAAATCAATAGTTACTGAGTGACTATGAGATACAAGAAAATGGGCTATGCTCTAACATGTGGCATGTGACATGTTATCCCACTTGTTTTTACCTATTATTTTGATGAAGACCTACTCTGTGCCATATACTCCTCTAGGAGGACTAATCTAAGGCTCAAAAATACATATAGGTATGCTGGAGTATCTTGTGTACTTGTTGAGAAATCACAGGAAGAAATTCAGCCCAACAGGTTTTGCATAATCTTTTTTGATTCTTTCAGTTAATGCTAGCTACAGGACTGTCTATAGTCTGGATCCCAAATTTGAGAATTTGATCTTTCCTTTAAGTCAAATTTCATAGGAAAGCTACATTATATTGATTTTAGCCAATGTTCCCAAATGAAGCAACTTAAATCAGCTTACAAATTGCTGTTGACTATTATTGAATACCTACAGTGTGCTAGGCACTATTAATTCAGCTGAAACTCATTAATTCAAGTGAATAACTCAGTCCCCATTAGGAGGGCTCACATTTTACAAATGACCAAGCAAGAGAAAAACATCCAACTGAAAGGCAACAGAACTGGCAGGCACTTTTATCATCTGCTGTTAATTGGAAGAAGTAGAACTTAATTTTATTCAGAATAATGCTTCATCACAGCTTTGGAAAGTAATGAATTCTCAGGGAATCTGAATGTGCTCCTCTAATAAACTTTCTATAAGACATGGCAGATTTATTGAGAGAGGAGAGGGGTCTTCTTCTAAAATATTCTGGGCTGTGGAAAGGTAAAATGAAACAAATGTAAGCTACGTTTTGGGTTAAAATCACCAGAAAATCATAAAATTATTTTATCTGGCCATCCATAGGCTACTATGAGTTTTAGGTTAAGTATGAGCATAATGGAGAGTTGAGGCATGAAAATGAAGGGTATGCTGAATTGAGTTCCAGATGGAGTAGGTATTATTTCAAGAGGTCTGAGTGCCACCCTTTGCCATGAAGGAAAACTAATAAATTGATTTTTGGGAGTTAGAGTACTCCCAACATGACTCGATAATGCATTTTTACAATATGACTTGATATTGCATTTTTAAATAACTCCTTCAACAAATATGTATTGGGAGTTTGTCATCAGCTAGGCACTCCAGTAGATACTAGGAATAAATAATCAATGAAATAATTTCATTACCTTTTCTTAAGGTGTTTAGTCTGGTTTGGGGGGCAAATATTAAATGCATAAGTGACTACTGACTACTTAATTATAGCCATAATATTAGCTGTGAAACAGTATATTGGGCATTTGGAGTTTGTACAGTGAGTAGCAGGACATATAGTTCAATAGGTTTAGGTGATAATGCAAATGATAAATGTGCTTTACTGAGCATCTATACTCTTCTGGTCATTATGCTACGTGTTTCGCATTATTTCCAATTTTTATAACTATCCTGTAAAAATAAAATACACTTCTGTCACAGATGAGAACACCTGATCCTACAGATTCCATGATGGCAGAAGTCATCAAGCCATAGCCTGAGTTATACCATTTTGCCATCTGATCTTCTAAGACTCAGATTAAATGTTACCTATAAGACTCATATTAAATGATACCTTTCTGTGAAACCTCCCTTCTAGCAGCCAATGTTCTCTCTTCTGTGCTTTCCAAAGCTCTTGTTTTAAACTCTATATTTAGAAGTGTAACTGATCTACTTATAAGTCTAACTTGCCCACCAGACAGTAATCTTCTTGAGGAGGAGACCATGTTTTAACTGTATTGCATTTACTTTTATACCTCCTGCATCCAGCAAGCTCAGTGTTTGACATTTATAAGTCCTCAATAAATATTTATTAAATCATTGTTGAGTGAAAGAAATTTGTTTTTATAATCTATAGCAAGAATGCAACACATATGGGAAAATAAGGATAGCATTTCATTTGAAATGCTAAGAAAATATTTGAAAGGCAAATTGTTAGTTAATAAGTATCTAAGACCATGAACCTTGTACACAATGCATATGAATTTGAAGATTTAAAATTGACTTCTTTTTTTACTTCCTAAGTATTGATGAACACTATATATGTCAAACAAAATTGTAACTGGGTTTCAAACAAATAGAATTCACCTAGATAGTTTTGCCTTGCACTGCTTTCTCAATCTTGATTTATACTTATCAAAATGTGACATTTCCTGTAATGCATATATACCCCTTATGTACCCATAAGAATTTCAAAACATTTAAAAAATCAAAAAGTAATGTGACAGAATATACTTTTATAAAGTTACATGTTTACAACATCAAGAAATGTTTAATAGAATCCATGACCCTTGATCTAGAAGGAACTCCAAGATATCATTTTGTTCAGTCCCTGTCTTTGAGAAATACTATTCAGACCTGACGGCTGTCATAGACTAAATAATGACTACCATTTAAGTTCCTAACTCCTTGGCTAAAACCAGCATTTTCTATGACTGCCTATGTCTCTACCCAATACTAGCTTCTAAGATAATATAAAATGTAATTTTTTTAAAAAAGAAAAAATAATTGGGAGCACTCATCTCCTTCTTTGCATTTGGATTCAAAAGGAAAGTCCAATTCAAATTTCCAGCCCCTACATGAAGCCTTCCGGATTTGCCTCATCTGCAAGTGCCCTCTCCCTTTATATTTTATCACTCAATGCTTATCATAATTAGCTTGAATATTATACCCTGTATTTTGGAATTGTTTGTGCCATTTGTTTAAATAACAATCTATGAGATCTATGAGTCCTTTCTTAAAACTAAATTTTTAACAGCAGTTTTGTCTTATATTTTCTGATTCCTCCAATAGTAGACGTGTCTTGTGTTACAGTAACATGGCAAAGAATCTTTAAAATGTATTTCTTGGAATAAATAAATATCCAACTCTTTACCTCTTTTTCTTTTTTCTTTCTTTTCTCTCTCTTTTTTTTTTTTTTTTTTTTTTTTTTTTCTTTCTTTCTTTCTTTCTTTCTTTTTTTTTTTTTTGAGACAGGTTCTTGCTCTATCATCCAGGCTGGAGTGCAGTGGTACAAACATGGCTCCCTGCTGCAGCCTCAACCGACTGCACTCAAGTGACCCTCCTGCCTCAACCCTCCAAACATCTGGGACTGTAGGCATGTGCCACTATACCTGGCTAATTTTTTATTTATTTTTCATAGAAATGGGGTCTTGGCATATTGTTCAGGCTGTTCTCAAACTGCTGGTATCAAGTGATCCTCTCACCTCAGCCTCCCAAAGTGCTGTGATTACCAACTTTTATAAAACCACACTTCAATTCCATTTATGTAAGTTTATCTTAGGTAACATTTCTACTAAAATTCATTCATATTGGGTTGCATTCCTTGTGCCTAGCACTGTTGCTAGCATATAAGAGGCTATAAATACATATATGTTGAATATACAAATGAAGGAAGAATCTAGTTGGCACCTGTGGACTTTTCAACCACATCTGACATTGAGCTATCTCACAACATGGTGGTGAGTAAATGAATGAGTGGTTCTACACCCACAACACATCCACATTTGCAAGGAACACTATGCATAGTACTATTGTGATGTATGTTTTCTTATGTTCACCATAAATGTTGATGTTTCTTTTTTTCAAAAAGCCTGACATTTTTGAGGCCTCCTTCTAACATAATTAGTGAGAAGTAATGACTGGGTGACCTTTTGACAGCAATCCCCAGGGCTGGAAGAAATCATGTTTTTTTCAGAACCTGGAATTTTGACTGCAAGCAGCAGCAGTGGGAGCTCACTGAAAGAGCCAAAATGTGTCAGAGCACAGGGCAAAATGGCACAGCTGCCAGGTGAGGTTCAGATGCTATCTGTTTTAGGTTAAAGCAGTGAAAAGGCAGACTGTAAAATCAGTCTTGTTCTTACACTCATGCATAGCTGGCTTTCAGTTCAATAAAGTTTAAGTAAATCAGTTAAATGTACACCAGAATCATTACAACAACACTCGGATCTTAGTCCTGGCTCTGTGAGGCTCTAAAGTAGCTATGTAACATTTTAGTAGCTATGTGACCTCCTCTGGTAGACATATTTCTCATCTGAAATGTGTTTAGAGAACTAGGCTAGAAAAGTGGCTCTCTGTTGTGCTGTGCGGACACACTGAAAGGTCATGTTCACCTGTGAGAATCATTTCAGATATTGATATTAATTATATAATGATTGGAAACCATTTACTTAAAAAAAATAAAGGAGAGCAGTTTTAAAAGGAGACAACTCCAATCTCACTCATTTATAGTCTGTGTGTTTGCTTTAGAGGAAAAAAAAAAAGTCAGACTTCAGTTAATGCAACTTCAGTAAAGCACAGCCTATTTTATCTAGGTTAGGCCCATTGCAAGTGACCCTAACTGAAGCTGTGACAATAACAGGTGGTTGCAAATGCTCTTCTATGCAGTATTTTTGGGGGTTTTTATAAAAGCTTGGGTATGCTTATAGGCATGAGTTGTCTCTTTATGCCTGTCACAGAGGAAAAAATACTGAGAAGAGTGAACAAGAAGCTGTCTAAAGTCCCTGTCAGCACTGAACTGTGGAGATTTGGATCAGAGTCAACCTCAGGGAACTGACTTTACAGTATCCCTGGAGACACTACACTGAAGGAAGGCTTTAAACCCCTGAAAGATCCCATCCAATAATGTACTATTCCTTCATTGGGTGAGACTGCAGGGCAGGGGGGTTGCTTAGGAAATAATAGTAAGAAATATAATTCTTGAATAAGCATAAAATATCACTTGTTTTTAAATATTGCCCAAAATAGCACCTCCATTTCTTTTTTATTCTGCATATAATGTCATCTAACTAATATTTACATACGGGTTTTCTTTAATAAAAAGATATTCTTACAGAACTATGCTGAATCATGGCTCTGGGTCTCGAGTTGCCAAACTGTGAAATGGTTTGGGTTAAATATTACCTAAGGTGTCTCCTGAGTATGATACGGTGATTTACTTAAAAAGATGTTGAGTGCCTCGCTGCTGCCACCTGGTGTCAGCTACCTGAACTACAGTTGCCAAACTTCACTCCTGTGTTTGCACATTCTGTCCAATTTAGTGATAATATCACAGTGCAACATGATGACTTTATAAGTTGAAATGGTCTCAACAGATAATCTAGTCCACATGACTGTGTGAGACATAAAGATTACATTCTACTTTTAAAGACACCTACAGGTAAATTCTCTAACTTCTTTTATCACCATTTCTGTGTTTCACTACATTTTAAATTCTTCCTGATGTTACTCCTTCCTGATATATTCCTCACTATACTGTAAAGCATTCCCTTCAAACTCCAAAAAAAAACTAAAATATTTTAATTTATATTGGGTTGAATTAAAAGAACATGTAAGTGACCAGCTTGTCCATATACACAGATGTTAATAGCGGCTTCTGACACAGAAAATAGGTCTCAGTCAATACTGTGCATTCAAATTACCTGTAAAATGTCTCTATTAATTAGAAGCATGGGCTATCAAAAGTAGTAGAATAGGGAATCATCATGATTATAGGGATTTGGGTTTAAATATATCAGTTATTTGCTGTATAACACTGTAAAGATTACTTAATTTTACTGAGTCAGTTTCCATTTGCACATAGGTACAAAATTTTACACCTCATAGAGCTTTGAAAATTAAAGTAACTAGAACATAATAGTGTCTAATAAATGTTAGAAGACTCTGTGAGTCATACAGAGCACTATAGATGCCCCTGAATGAAGGTTTCCAACCCTTAGAAAAACAGCACAATACCTAGAACATAGTATGTGCTCAATACATAATTGTTGAATGAATGATTGATTATTACTCATACACAAGTGTCACATTGTAAGGTTCCCTTGACAGGCTTTGATGCTGTACCTCAAATTTATATAGGAGGTGGGTCTGATCACAAAATGGGTGCTTATGAGAATAGGACCCAGATCATTTAACACATTGCTATGGATTACATTTAGTTGTATTCATGTGAGCTTTCCCTACAAGCCTATGAAATCCTTGAAGGTAGGAACTATATTTTAAATATCTCTATATCTCCCATACTGACTATAATGATCATCAAATGTGACATATGCAATAAATATATCATTCAATAGAGTATTGTTGACACCAACATAACTACCATTTCTATGTTAAATTTAATATGATGAAGTTTTTTTTTTTTTTTTTTGAGACAGAGTCTTGCTCTGTTGCCCAGGCTGTAGTGCAGTGGCATGATCTCGGCTCACTGCAACCTCTGCCTCCTGAGTTAAAGAAATTCTCCTGCCTCAGCCTCTGGAGTAGCTGGGACTAAAGTCGCATTCAACCATGCCCAGCTAATTTTTTTTTAAATTATTTTTACTAGAGATGGGGTCTCACCATATTAGTCAGGCTGGTTTTGAACTCCTGACCTCAAGTGATCCACCTGCCTCGGCATCCCAAAGTGCTAGAATTACAGGCATGAGATACCATGCCTGGTCTGAAGTAATTATTTTTATCTTATGTCATAAAAAAATGAAACTCTAGGCAAGTAGAATCAGAAGCTCTTTCCCAGATATATACTATTGGTTTTAACTTTTAGTAAAATCAAATAGCAGAAACTCCTTCACAAGTATCTACACAAATTGGGGTCAAAAATGTTTGCATTTCCTAAGAAGAGCAGATAATGCCCAGTGAATACAATTGCCCCTCTCTCTCATCTACCTGGTGACTTGCAACACAGCTTTGTTTGTCTAACTGTATGGTCAGGACCTATAGGTAAAAAGTTGAATATATAGAAGATTTAAGCACTAAGGTTAAAAGGCTCCCTGACTTCCTAAGATTTGAGTTACTGTAAAAAAAAAAAAATCAGAGGAAATCCTCTGTCACAATGTGACTAACTGAATTGATAACTGATTATATAAGAGAAGTGTGTTGAAACTGGACTGTGTAGTTTCAGAAAAGCACAGCTGTTTGTAGTCAAGAGGAAGGCCATCATACTGCCACAGTTCCTCTAACCTTGTTCCACTTTGAAGTGGATTGCAGGGTAAATTTTTTAAAAACTGTACTAAAAAAAACCCCTGATGCAGTCCTTTCTCGGGTCTGCAGAATGAAGAGGGTCAGCTTTACTTAAGTGATTGGCTTCCTGTTTTTCTTAATTATACAAAATGAGGACAATGCAAAACACAGCTGGTGGAAACTCAGATGTTGCTCAAAGCTTGAAACACATAACAACTTTGTGATGAAAAACATAGAAAATACTTGCTGGTGAGGGGAGAGAAGCAGTGACACATTTCCAGTGGTATGCTTACTACAGCTGAAAAACCAGCTTCACCTCCAACAATAAAACAGGGTGAAAGTCTTGCTGTGGGGTATAAATGCTAGCCTTTAACTTAGTCACACAAGCGTTATTGAAAGAATAGAAAGGAAGAATGGAAGAAATGCATAAAAGGAAGGTATTGAATATCTGGTTTATGGATGATTAGTATTATAATGCCTAAAGGATGACAAAGGATTTCTTCTGTATATCTGAAAATTCAAATTACTGTAGGCAATAAGAAAGCAATCTGGAAAGTATGCTACTGGATGACAAATCAATTGTGTCTAGGGAAGAAGAGGTTATATTGCTTAACCAGGATTTGGAACAAATATTAAGTTGTGTGTGACAATAAAGAAATTATCACATATTTGTAATTAATATGTGATCCCTTGATGGATCCTCAATCATCTTTCAGGCTGAGTTAAAGTATAACCTCC
Source organism: Colobus angolensis palliatus (assembly GCF_000951035.1). NCBI lineage: Eukaryota > Metazoa > Chordata > Mammalia > Primates > Cercopithecidae > Colobus > Colobus angolensis. The sequence continues at coordinate 5,610,205 of NW_012114866.1, read as the reverse complement.
TCTTTAATACCTTTTCCAAAAATTAGGCTGAAATAACACATCTTCCTTTCACTTCCTTAGGGTTGAATAGCACTTGACAAACTACTAAAATTAGTTGTATATATATCTGCCATACTGTTAAAGTACAAACTTCTTGAAAGTAGTGGCTGTTACTTAATCATTTTTATAATTCCCTAGCAATTGGTATCACACAAGTCCTCAGGAAATGGTCAATAATTATGTCAGAAAGATGTCAGAATAGGAAGTTTTAGGCTCTACTCCTCCTTACAGAAAGTTCAGCAAGCAACTATCCACAGACAAGATCATCCTTTTGAAAATCCCAATACATGAAAACAAGCCTGAAACACCTGTGTGGCTCTACAGAACTGAATGAAAATCTAAGAAGGGTAAGAAGACTGGCCTTAATCTAACTGTGCTGCTCCTCCCACTCCCCCAAGTCAGCACAAATTCAGAGAATATCTTCCTGGGCCCAGTTTTTCATGGGCAAAAGAGAACTGGAGGCAGTCACATACCATCCCTAGCATTCCAAGATGCTTCTCAGGAAGCCCACTTTGGTTTTACCTCATAGGAAACACTAGAGGAAATGGCATGGCTAGACCACCTGTAGTCAGGTAGAAACAAAGAAAGAAATCATACGTGATAAGTAACCAGTGCGTGAATCTTGGTGGTACTTTTGTGTTCCTGTGACACCAGACCAGAAACACCAACCAATCTCTGGCTGAGCATAGTGGCTCACGCCTGTAATCCCAGCACTTTGGGAGGCCAAGGCAGACGGATCACATGAGGTCAGGAGTTCGAGACCATCCTGGTCTACATGGTGAAACCCCATCTCTACTAAAAATACAAAAATTAGCCAGACATAGAGGCGTGCCTGTAATCCCAGCTACTTGGGAGGCTGAAGCATGAGAACCGCTTGAACCCTGGAGGTGGAGGTTGCAGTGAGCCAAGATCATGCCACTGTATTCTAGCCTGGGAGACAGAGCAAGACACCGTCTCTAAATAAATAAATAGATACATAAATAAAGAAAGGCAGCCAACCTGTAACGCTGAACTGGTCACCTTCAGAAACATGTTGGGATGCTCGATCTAACTTCTGTACCTAGATGGCTAGTATCTATGTCCAGCCTTAGAGCCTACCCCAACAAACCTGCCCAGGCCAAGAGACTCCCATCTTTGTGCACTGCAGAGAAGCAAAGGTGCTAGATTGGCTTAACCTGGGAAATCACTCAGCCAACAACCTTACCCAGGCAAGGAGATTTCCATTTCTATGCATTTCAAAGAAGCAAAAAGCTAGACGAGTTTGACCCAGGAGGAAAAATAGCTACTCAATTCAACCAAAAGCCTATCCCATGGCTCCACCTGACAGGGAGGCAATCTTTAACTGTAAAATTCTAAGGAGCATAACCTATTGTCCCACCTACCTTGAACAGTATCTCCCCTTAACCTTACAGCCTAGCCTGCAGCCCTGCTAAACTGCAAATCTCAAAGAACAAAATTGCCCAGCTAGAGAATACATCCTATTACCAGCCTGACCAGAAGTAATAGCAGTACCCAACCAGAAGCTTTGACCGACAGCAGTGCCCAGCCAGTGGTCTCACTGAACAACAGAGGTCAGCCAGCAGCCCTGCCAATATCAGAGCAAAGGCCAACAGGAAAACTCACAATAAACTCGGTCTGGGGTCATCATGAGCTGGTCCTTCCAAAATCACAAGCTAGACTAAATAGTGAAGGTCTAGCCCTGCCAAAGAACCCCTGGAAAGGCCATAGCAGGGGCTGTATCCTCAAATGCATGGACAACATACAAGAACAAAAGGATTATGAAAAATCAGGGAATCATGACACCTCAAAAAGAAACTAATACAGTTTCAAGATCAGAACCAAAAGAAATGGAGATATATAAATGACTGACAAAGAATTCAGATTAATACTCAAAGTTCAGTGAACAATAAGATTATATGGATAGAAAATTTAATAAAATTTGGAAAACAATACATTAAAAGTGAGAAGTTTGACAAATAAATAGAAATAGTAAAAAAGAACCAGATAGAAATCCTAAAGATGAAGAATATAATGACTAAACTGAAAAATTCATTATAAAGTTTCAACAGCAGACTTGATCAAGAGGAAGAAAAGATCAGTGTACAGCATGGAATGATGGTTCTGAGAAGAGAGGTCATATTGCTCAATTAGTATTTAAAAAAAATCTTAAATGTTGTTATTCATGTGTCCTTTGGGCAATTTCTTTTTGTCCTACCATACTCACTTAAGATTGAGGCCAATTATGGGGGAACAAAAAGATAGAAGAAGACTGAGTCACTAACACTGTGAAGCATTTTAGCCCTTGACTGGACACCTGGGCTTTGCTGTGAGGTATAAATGAACATCCACTTTACTTAAGCTACCTCTGTTTCGGTTTCCTGACAGTTGGTAGCAATGCATAATTCCAGTTAATCACCTGTGTTGATATTTGTGTTCTCAGCTCAGTTGGGTGAGGTGGGGTGGCGAATAGCTGGGTGCAATTCTGAATGTTGGAAAGGATGAAGTTTCTTAACCAAAGTTTAATAACCAAAAAATGAGCTAGGGACCTGTTAATCTGTATTTGTAGAACAAAGATGGATTCTATGTTATGGCATACAGTGCCTTCCAGAACTAGTCCCTACATAACTATCAGTCTCTAAATATATTCAGTTACTTATAAGACCCTCCCCTATCAACGTGGAGTTCCATGTCTCCTTGCCATTGATTATGTTGTCCTCTGCCCACTTCTTTATCTGGCTTATTCTTGTTCAGGATTTGGTTCAGGTGTTATCTCCTACAGGCAGGTCCTCCTGTCTTCCTTTCACAGGTTAGGTATCTCACCCTTGTTCACCTACAGCACTCAGTGCACACTTTTGACTTATATCTGATCTCACCTAATTATAATTTTTTGTTATGGTGTCTGTCTCTCCTCTCTAAATTGTGAGCTGCCTGAAAGATAGGATAGTGTGCATTCATCAATTATTTTCAGTGCCAGGCACATAGTAGGTGCTGCGTAGTACCATCTGGTACACAGTCCGTACCATATAAGAACAACATAGTTAGAATCACATCCCATCACTGACTCTGCCTTCCACTTTAGGAAAGACCTAAAATCCACCCCTTGTCAATTTCTAGAGCCTAGATCTGCCCTGAACCCCATGACAGAAGACAGTTCCTTGATTTCCATTACTCTTGTCTCTAAGGATATCTTCCTTTCTCCTTTCCCTTCCCCTTGATCATCTCAGTTTAGAAAATATATTTTGGTGCCTACTTAGCTACATAGATGCTGGACTAGAACTGTGTCTTAAAATTAATTTGTCAAAAAAATTTCCTTTGCATTTTATTCTATTCATTTCTGCCAATTTCTTCAGAGAGCGAAGTTATCTTTGTGACTCAAAGCTTGAGGACTAGGAAAGGGGGTTGGAGGAAAATCTGTCTTTTGACATTTAAAAGTATTTGCTAAAATTAGAGAACAGTTAGCACTTCTGTTTAATAGTGAGATGAGGCTATGCACATTTATGAATATCCAAAATACCCCAGCTCTGTGTTCCTACTGGCCACACATACCTATTCTATAAAAGGGAGTAAATAAAAAGAAAGGAGATACCCTGTTTTGTCATCAACACAGAGTTTAAGCTAAGAGGTATGCTGTTTCTTATTTTGAATAGTTGTTTTCTTCCTCTCACTCCCTTACCTCCTTTTCTTCCTCTTCCTTTTCTTTTTTTCCCATCTCCTCTTTTTCCTTCATCTTCATTTCCATCCCTTTCTCCATCCCTATCTCATTTTATTTCTCTTTCTTTTCTTTCTCCTTCCACATCCATGCCTCTTCTTCTTCCTCCTCCTTCATCTTTTCCTTCTCTTGTATTCAGAAGACACCTAAGACTATATTACACTCATTTCACATTGCAGCATCCCAACAGAACTGTTACAATGAACTACTATTTATGAAGAAACAAACACCATGCTTGGTCTCTACTATGTCTACTTCTTGGTGTTTCGACATGGCACCCTCCCCTCCTCCTGCTCACCAAATGTCAAATGCCAGTGTGTACTGTCTCCTTTCTGTACATTGTTAGTGCCTTTTCTCTATGAAGCATCAGCACACTTTTTTTTTCTACACAGTTTCAGGAGTGGTGACATGTAGATATAAAAAGCTGCCAAATTCTAGTTATAGTTAATAGTATAGATCTGGAACAACAGAGTGAGTGGTGTGGATATGAGATGGATGGAAAGTTTGATTTTCAAACATGCTCATAACTTTAGGGAACAGATAGAAGACAAGCATGAAAGACATGGCAAACCATGGCTGAGTTTTTTAAATGGGAACATTTGGGGTTTACTAATAACCAATTTCACTTACTGCATACTCTTTATGTATCAGACACAACTCTGGATAGCTCTTTTGCTTCTTGTCAGTTTGGTTAGGTACTTACAACAACTCTTTGAGGTAAATACTGCCATTCTCATTTTGCATGGAGAGAACTGAGACTCTGAGGCATTAAGTGGATTCTAGATTTAAATCCACATATTTTAAAATCTGATGTCTCTGTCCCAAGAAGGAGAGAAGAAGCAGACTTCTTGAAGTGTAGGTTCAAGCTACTACAATATCACTTTTGCTGCATTCCATTGGCCAAAGCAAGTCATTAGCCAGGCCATTTTCTAGAGATAGATATTAGATACCACCTCTTAATAGAAAGTACAGTAAAGAATTGTAATCATTTTTATAATTTACTACATTAGATTTTAAAATATCCTACTTTAAACCACATACATTTATGATAGTCTTTCTCAAATACCACCATTCAGGTAAAGAACTAAATGCTATTGGAAATACAAGCATTCTCTTGGAATAGGAAAAATATGTTTAAAATAAAAGCAAATATTCAGTTTCTATTAAATCAGAGGAAAACCAGATGTCATGGGGAGGAAAAGCTGCCCATGACTCTGGGTGTTGTTATGACACTGCCCATTTCTCCTAGCATTTCTTCATAGAGAAATGTTCATCCATAACAATCATTCATCTTCATGCTCCAGACTGGCAAACTCTGAGTCAGGCACAAAACTTATGAATAACTGAGAAGAACTATGAAGACTTCTTAAAGACAGCTGTGTTGAGAGATTCATAGAATATGTTAGCCTGAAAGGTACTTAACTATTCAACCAACTTCTTTATTTCACAGAAAGGAAGTGAGGACTAGGGAGGGGCAAAACTTGTTCAGAATCACACAGCAAGTCAGGAGTGAGAGAACTGAGACTCCAGATGTCTTACATTTCCATTCATCTTTCTTCCATGTCTCAGTGTTCCCACTCTCCTGGGTGGTTGATTGGGTGAAACAGTGTCCGACAGAGACACAAACAGAATGGGATTCAGGAAAAGGCAGGTATCATTCCCCAAACTGCTTTTCCCCAGCAAAGAGAAGAGGAAGGTCTCTATACTCATACTGTTACAGAGTTTATATCTTGAAAATAATGTTACAGGGCCTGTATTATTCCCCTAAACTAATATTTCTCTTAAGCAGAGAAAAAAAAACCCTAAACTTCTTAAAAAGTAATGCTAAACCAACACATTCTTCCTTTTTGAACAACGCTTAAGCTATACTTGTTCTAAATTCCACTATTTGGGATCTTGATACCAATTATACTTTTATATTGTATAGAAAATTAAAGAACCAAGCTAAAGCTCCTTAAAATCTTTGCCTGCACTTTGAATGTTGTCTATAATGATCTTAGACATATGTTAACACTCAAATCCATCTAGAAGAAAATTCAGGTTAGCACATACTTTACTATGCCTGCTATCACAGTGAAAGATACAGAGGTCCATAGCATTCCACATTTTCTGCTCGTTGGTCATCACCTCAGTGTGCTCTTGGCACCTCAATTATGGAATATCTTACCATTCTTTCTTGAAAGGTGCTCTTGCTTCTTTGTTGCCTATCTCAGTGACTGGAATGACCATCTCCCCACTTGCCCAAGCCAGAGACCTGGGCATTAAGTTTGTTTTGCCACCCTTAACCAGCATCTACCCAGTCAACTAATTGCAAGTTTATCCAACTATACTCTGTCAATATGTCTTTGAGATCACCCCTTCCCACACTGACTCTGTCTCTATAAAACTTCCCTGACTAGAAGCATCGTCAGCTTTCTGCTAAAGTACTGATATACTCCTATGATTGGCTGCCCTGCTCTAAGCTGGGTTCCTTTAAAATCCATTTTCTCTCACTGCCACTAAAATTATCTAACTGAGCTAACTAGATCTTATCACTGGCTTTGTAAACACCTTCAGTGTCCCATACATTCAGGATAAAAATTTGAGCTCCTTAGCAGTCCTTACAAGCCTCTCTGAAATCCCACCCCTCTCCACATCTCTAGCTTAATCTTCTGTAACTCTCCATTTTACTAATATTAAATTACTTATACTTCCTCCTGATTGTGCATGCCTCCCCCACACCCCCCATGGAGCACTCACATGTTCTCCTCCCCTCCCTCAACTGTTCTTTTCTTAGTTACCTCCTATTTATCAAACTTAGTTCTAACATGGATTCTTCCAGGCAGCTTGGTATTATCCTTCCATTTCCAGACTGGGCAAAGTGGAATGAGTCCTCCCAATTGATTCTGTACAACGTTCCCTCATAGCACTTTTCATGTTAAATATATCTTTAAAAATTTTTGTGGGTACATAGTATATATATTTATGGGGTACATGAGATATTTTTGATACAGGCATGCAATGCATAATAATCACATCATAGTAAATGGGGTATCTAACATCTCAAGTATTTATCCTTTATGTTACAAACAATCTATTTGTACTCTTTTCATTATTTTAAAATGTACAATTGAATTATTATTGACTATAGTCACTTTGTTGTTCTATACTACATATTCATCAGTGTTTATGTGCCTCTCTCTCACAAACTGTAGGCTTCTTGAGACTTGAGATTATTTCTGCCAATCCACATCTAGTATAGTATTTCTCAACTCTAGCTAAACAGTGGAATCACCGGGAAATTAAAAAAGTATATATCCCTATGCTCAAGCTTCACTCTAACCTAATTAGAATCTCAAAGGCAGAGCAAGACATACTCCTTGCCTAAGACTTTGAACCTGGCTGTTTCCTCTTCCTGAAAAGCTCTTTTCCATGTGGCTCACTCCCCTTGCTTTAAGTCTTTGTTTCAGATGTCCCTTTTTCAAAGAGGTCTACTCTAGTCACTTTATTTAAACTTATTAGCACCTTTCCTGTAAGCTTTCCAATCCTTTAATTAACAGCATATATCATTCTGCCATATAATACAATTCATTTTTTCAATATGGTTATCGTTTACTGTCTGCCTCCCCAAATGCAGAAATAATCTATTTTATTTACTAATATGGCATTAATGCCTGCCACATAATAGGTGTTTATCTTTCTACCTATCTATATCTATTTATCTATCTTTCTCTAAAAAGAATGAATGAATTATATTTATAATCTGTTTTTAGCAGAAGCAGATGTTTATGAAGTCCTGAAAGCCTGCAGAAGTGAAGCTGATTAATTATGCTTCTAGGAATCAGAAAATGCTTCACTGAGGAGATGATGATCAAGCTGAGCCTTGAAGGATTTTCTAGACAGAGAAAGAGGGTAAGTTATTGAAATAAAGTGTCTAGGTAAGCACCAAACTCAGAGTGCAACACACTGAAGTCACTTAATAAGGTCCTGTTAACATCAAAAGACAATTCAGGCAGAGGGAACAGCAAGTGCACAAAAATGAAAAAAGGCATAAACTCTTTGGGATGGATGAGGTATGCCAGTAATGAGGATAAAGGTTGAATTGATAATTTTTGGCTAAATTAGATAATTTATTTATCAGATCATTTATTTCTGCAAATGACACAAATAATCTACGTGGCTTTTAAGAATCTTAATTATTGTAGATTTCCCTACAATATTAAAAACTGTTAGAGCTGCTTACTATCATTGATATACTTATGACCCATATCTTCTTATTAGTTTTCATATATACTTTGTGATATGGTTTGGCTGTGTCTCCATCCAAATCTCAACTTGAATTGTATCTCCCAGAATTCCTGTGTGTTGTGGGAGGGGCCCAGGTGGAAGTAATTGAATCATGGTAGCCAGTCTTTCCCATGCTACTCTGTGATAGTGAATAAGTCTCAAGAAATCTGATGGATTTATCAGGGGTTTTGGCTTCTGCTTCTTTCTCATTTTTCTCTTGCTGCTGACATGTAAGAAGTGCCTTTCACCTCCCATCATGATTCTGAGGCCTTCCCAGCCATGTGGAATGGTATGTCCAATTAAACCTCTTTATGTTCCCAGTTTGGGGTATGTCTTTATCAGAAGTGTGAAAATGAACTAATATGGTAAATTGGTAACAGAAGTGGGATGTTGCTGAAAATATACCCAAAAATGTGTAAGCAACTTTGGAACTGAGTAACAGGCAGAGGTTAGAACACTTCGGAGGGCTCAGAAGAAGATAGGAAAATGCGGTAAAGAACTTCCTACAGACTTGTTAAATGGCTTTGCCCAAAATGCTGATAGATATATAGACAATATGGTCCAGGCTGAGGTGGTCTCAATGGAGACGAGGAACTTGTTTGGAACTGGAGTAAAGGTAACTGCTGTTATGTTTTAGCAGAGACTGGCAGCATTTTGCTTCTGCCCTAAGATTTGTGGAACTTTGAACTTAAGAGTGATGATTTAGGGTATCTGATGGAAAAAAAATATTTAAGCAGCAAAGCATTCAAAAGGTGACTTGGGTGCTGTTAAAAGCATTCCATGTGAAACAGAGCATAAAAGTTCAGAAAATTTGCAGCCTGATGATACAGTAGAAAACAAAAATCATTTTTTTTGAGGAAAAATTAAAGCTGGCTGCAGAACTTTGCATAACTATTCAGAAGCCAAATGTTAATCCCCAAGACCACAGGGAAAATGTCCCCAGGCCATATCAGAGACCTTCACAGCAGCCCCTCCCATTACAGGCCCAGAGGCCCAGGAGGAAAAAGTGGTTTTGTGGGCCAGGCCCAGGGTCCCTGTGCTGTGTGCAGCCTAGGGACTTGGTGCCCTGTGTCCCATCCACTCCAGCTGTGGTTGAAAGGGACCATTGTAGAACACAGGCTGTGTCTTCAGAGGGTGGAAGCCCCAACTCTTGGCAGCTTTCGTGTGATGTTGAGCCTGTGGTTGCACAGATGTCAAGAATTGAAGTTTCAGAACCTCTACCTAGATTTCAGAAGATGTATGGAAATTCCTGGATGCCCAGGCAAAAATTTGCTGCATGGGTGGGGTCCTCAGAGAACCTCTGCCAGGGTGATATGAAAGGGAAATGTGGGGTCAGAGCCCCCATACAAAATCCCTACTGGGGCACTGCCTAGTATAGCTGTGAAAAGAGGGCCACCATCCTCCAGACCCCAGAATGGAAGATCCATCGACAGCTTGCACTGTGTACCTGAAAAAGCCTCAGACACTCAATGCCAGCTGTGAAAGCAGCCAGGATGGAGGACGTACCCTGCAAATTCACAGAGGTGGAACTTCCCAAGACCATGGGAACCCACCTCTTGCATCAGTGTGACCTGGATGTGAGACCTGGAGTCAAAGGAGACTTCGGAGTTTTAAAGTTTGACTGCCCCACTGGATTTTGGACTTGCATGGGCCCTGTAATCCCTTTGTTTTAGCCAATTTATCTCATTTGGAATGGCTGTATTTACCCAATACCTGTACCGCCATTGTATCTAGGAAGTAACTAGCTTGCTTTTGACTTTACAGGCTTATAGGCAGAAGGGACTTGCCTTGTCTCACATGAGACTTTGGACTGTGGACTTTTGGGTTAATGCTGAAATGAGTTAAGACTTTGGGGGAATGCTGGGAAGGCATGACTGGTTTTGGAATGTGAGGACATGAGATTTGGAGGGGCCAGGGGTGGAATGATACGGCTTGGCTGTGACCCCACCCAAATCTCAACTTGAATTATATCTCCCAGAATTCCCATATGTTGTAGGAGGGACCCAGACGGAGATAATGGAATCATGGGGGCCGGTTTTTCCCATGCTATTCTTGTGACAGTGAATAAGTCTCAAGAGATCTGACGGGTTTATCAGGGATTTCCACTTTTGCTTCTTTCCCATTTTTCTCTTGCCACTACCATTTGAGAAGTGCCTTTCACCTCTTGCCATGATTCTGAGGCATCCTCAGCCATTTGGAACTGTAAGTCCAATTAAACCTCTTTTTGTTCAAAGTTTTGGGTATATCTTTATCAGCAGTGTGAAAATGAACTAATACATCTTGCATTATTAGTGTGTGTGTGTGTGTGTGTGTGTTTGTGCGTCTTTCTTTTATACACAACTAATCCTAACCTTTGGTAGTATAAAAAGGGTCCCATGATTTTTCTTTTGTAAAAATACAGTTTTTCAATAAGACCTTAACCAATTGCACTTTTATTTAAAACTCAATAATACACAGTGCCAAAAGTTTATGGCTTCCTGTGAGAAGCAGTATAAAAACGACTGTGGTTTTTGCTGAAGAAGAAAAACTTTCAATAGCTCCATTGCTAAACTATAATGAAAGATTAGTAGTAATTGATAATGCATTGAAAAGAGGGGAGGGAGAACATTCCAAGAAAAGAATATATGTGCAAGGGCCCAGAAGCATGAGAAAGAATGACCAGTGTGAAGATATTAAGTATATGTTACTATAATATGATAAGAATTGGGGAGATTGGCAAGGTGAGTCTGTGGGATATGGATAAGTTGCTTATGATAAAGGTTATGATATGCTGAGGAGTTTGGACTATATCATAAAGTATTGGGCAGCCATAAACTAGGAAAGAATTCAGGAAGTAGGTAGAAGAACAGACCAGTTAAGTGATTCCTATAAGAATAATTTAGGCAAGGGATGATAAAGGGCTAAATTAAAGCAATGTTAATGCAGACAGAGAATAACAGATGGAGGCATACTTGACAGTACTTGGTGGCTGGTGGAATGTGGGGGCTGATGGAGAATGTGATGTCTGGGATAACTCCCAAATGTCTGGTTTGAGCAGCTGAGTGCCTGGAAGGTGCCACTCACCATGAAAGTGAGTATAAAAGAAGGAGGGAAAAGATGATGAACAAGTTTTGTGCATGTGAAGTTTGAGATCCTGTAGAATATGTCTTGTCGGCAGACTTCTAGAACTCAGGGAAGGAACTGGGCTACTGATTTAAATGAGGAAATAGTATGAGCACCTTCAATCCTCACTAATCGATTAAAGTGTGTATTTCCAAATGCAATATACCAAGGGTTTGCAGTAATATGCTGTGGGTTCCATCAAGCCTCAGACATTTTCCTGGATCATAAATAATGCTTAAGATATGGAGAAAAAAATGTGTATTAAAACAAATATAAATAATCTAAGGTCTGGACTGTAAAATTCGCATGGATTTTTAAGATAAAACCAGTCTCCAAACAAATTGCTAACTCTTTCACTTGTACTTACAGTCTTAATCTCACACTACATTACCTCTTACAGAACTCTTGAAACATGTGTTCGCCCTCCTCTGTCCTTGGTCCTCTGGTGGAAACATTTAAACAAGACTATATTAAAGCAGTTCACAGGCTCTGTGTGATTTGGGTCCCAGTGAGCAGCCCATTCAAGAGGTCAACCTATAAGGATTCAACATACCTTCTAGCTGCGAGTAAAAGGCAGCAAGCTGCTGCTATACTCTCATTCAGCTCTGTCTCCTCATATTTTGAAAGACTGAAAGAATCCCCGTTGAAACACTAAAATGTGGAAAGGAACAGCAAGCTATTTGGACATTATAGTTCCTTTGGCATGAATATAGTATTTGGGTTTCAATTTCATCCTTACCCTATGCAAGATAAATCATTCACTTCAATTCACTTTAGGAGTTGCCTGCTAAGGGGTCAGATGCTTCTTTTATATTCAGTTGTTACCTGCTGTCTGCAAAATACATACGATAAAGTATAAAAATTCCTTTTACCATCAGGTAGCCTAACTGTAAAGAATACTCAGAATACTGTGTTCAACTAATAGAGTTTCAGTAGTAGAGAGGGTATTTTCAGAAGTGCTAACACCAGTTAATGAAAGATCTTCTCTTTGAGAGAAGCATGAAAAAGCCATTCTGTCTTTACACAAAATGACACAAGTATTTGTGGTTAAACAGCTGCTCTCCCTTTTTTTTTATGGTGGAACTCATTATTTTATTTCCTTTTACAAATTTTTGATGAATTGAAGAACCATGTTAGTAAACAATAATTATGAGAAGTTCAGTAGTCTTTTTTCAGTTTGGAACTTTCCTTTATTGGCTTATGATATAAATTATGACACGAATACAAAAGACATTCCATCTTTGGAAGTCTGCTGGAGTCAGTTTTTCTCTCTCTGATTTTCCTCATTCCAGCCAGGTCTTTCTTAACAAATGAAAATCTCATCACCATATACTATATTTATTTCCTCTATAAACCATTCTTGTGATTATTCTTCCAGCATTAGGACTTTACATATACATTTTCCTTTTCCCTAAAGGAACATGGAAAGAGGATAAGAGTCATTTTAAAGAAATTATTGGGCACAAACTATGGGGCAACTCTGCTAAGCTATTTCTCAAATTTAATTTAACTTTAAAAATATGATAGACATTACTATTCCAACTTTATAATGTCTCTCATGCAAAATCTATGCTTAATTTCAAGAAAAATCTCAGTATTAATTATTTTTAAAAGTTAATTTAATGTCCGTAATTCCAGCACTTTGGGAGGCCAAGGTGGGTGGATCACAAGGTCAAGAGATCAAGACCATCCTGGCCAACATGGTAAAACTCCATCTCTACTAAAAATATACAAATTAGCTGGGCATGCTGGCCTGCGCCTGTAGTCCTAGCTACTCGGGAGGCTGAAGCAGGAGAATCGCTTGAACCCGGGAGGCAGAGGTTGCAGTAAGCCGAGATTGCACCACTGCACTCTAGCCTGGCGACATAGCCAGACTTGGTCTCAAAAAAGGAAGAAAGAAGAAAGAAGAAAGAAGAAAGGAGAAAGAAGAAGAAGGAAGAAGAAGAAAGAAGAAGAAGAAAGAAGAAAGAAGAAGAAAGAAGGAGGAGGAGGAGGAGAAAAAAAGCTAATCTAGCCATCTTTTAAGGGAAGACTGTTTTAAAAATATCAACATTGATTTAGTGCTCATATTCACAAAGAAATTAGAACTCTCAGTTAAAGTAACTGGAATCTAATAGAAAGTGGCAGGACTATGAATTAAACTCAGGCCTGTCAGATAAGAAAGTAAGGCTAGCAAGATAAAGTTAGGTGAGACGAACTATAGCTTTGAATTCTATCTGAGAAGTTGAATTTTATTGAATAAATACTTGAAAACCAGGATAAGTTCTTGAGTAGAAATGTAAGGTAATGAAAATTATACTTTAGAAAGATTCATTAAGTTTATCAGGGACTTGAATTGCAGGGAAAAAAATTATACTAATCTTGAAGGTGGCAAATAAATACATATTTCTTAACTTAAAATATGTATGTATTTTACTACTAAAATATATATGTATTTACTACTATATATGTAAAATATATATGTATTTACTACTAAAAAGTCCTACTACTATAGCGTTAGGACTATATATATATTTTTAGGGAAAACTCTTTCATTTTATATATATTTTAACTTAAAAAATATATATTATATATGCATGTATATGTATGTATTTTAAGTCAAAATACACATATAATATATTCATACATATACATATAAATACATATGTAATATATACATACAAATACACACATATATATAATACATCTATACATGTATTTTAAGTTAAAAGAGTCAATGTTTTCCAACATAATAATAATAATACTATAATTAAGGAAGTATAACCATAATTACATGGTGGCAATAAATTATGGGACAGTTACAGGTATAAAATTGTGTTTATTCATATATATTAACATCTGTAGCTCTAGCTATATGTCTAGCAATGAATCACAGCAGCAAAGAACTGAGGGGTGACTTTACAACCTTCCTACTATAGAAAAGACTATTTCATAAATTATGAGACTAGATGTCCTGTTCAAATAAGGTCAAGATGAACAAAAAGAGGCTTGAATGGGAATGGCAGAAAGTCGGATTTAATTTTGACACAATCTTATCCTTGCGGGTTAGTACAGGTGTTGCAGTAAGTAGTTCAGCTAAGGGTCAGGTGTCTTCCTGATTCTCTTTCATCTTTCCTAAAGGAGCTGCCTAATATCAGATGCTGTCAAGAGTAAGAAATGTCAGTTTCATGGTTTTGCTTATGCTTGACCCAATAAAAGAAAGTAATGAGAACTTCAAGCTTCCTTTTGAGGTCTGTTCTAACCTGATGATTTTGTCATTTTTATGCTTCATTTCATCATTGAAATACTCAGAGTGGTGGCGGATCCTATCAATGACAGTTCAGTGGTCCCAGATCTTTCAATTCCAACTAAGATAAGATTGTTCTTAAGTGTATCTGAAAGCAGCATGGCCGATCTGCTTCACATGGCAGCATATGAATATAAGCATTTGGTTCTAATTCCACCCACCACTGCTCCCTCTCCTTGTTGCTTGTAAAAGCATCTGCTATCACAGACGCAGAAGATATGTCACTATGAACAAATGCTTTGTTTGAAAGAGCTGCATTTCATGTCTGTCATCTCTTTACAGTAAAACTCAAGTCCACTTTCAGGCAACTACAGTGAAATGAAAAGACAAATTCTTACAAGGTCCATTTTTGTTTTAAGGGTTAAGTCAAACAGAAAAACTTTCTACCTTAACATACCTTATAAGTTTTTTGACTATAAGTTTGATGTATGCAAAAGAATACATGCAATGTAAGGGAAAGTCTTGAAGCACAGTAATGAAATTAATATCAACTTTAAAATCTGAATGATAAATATTCTTGTATGGGTTCTGCTTCATTCTTATATCTCTGTATCTCTTATGATTTAACAACTCTCCTAAATTTCTTAGCATTCCTTTTTTCATTGTATGGTTTTAGTATACATATACAAATCCACCCCAAAATATTAATATATTGTTCAAATGTGCTTGTTTTTGACCTTCATAAAAGTGTTATTATACTATATATCATTTTCCTTGACTTGCTCAACATTATGATTCCATTCAATTTTATGTTTCAAAGATTCATTCATGTTTATTTTTAATGCTATATATTATTCTATTACATGGATATTCCATAAATTATATTTTTATTCTCTTGTTGATATAAATTTGTATTGTGTTCACATCGTGTTTAACTTTTTCCTTTTAAAAACAAAGCTATGATGGGCAATGGACAGTTACAATAATTTTTCTATGGTATATATATCTAGGAGTAAAATTGCTAAGTCATAATGTTCAGCTTTATAAAATAATGTCAATTTGTTTTCTAAAATGGTTACACACACCAGTAGTATAAAATAAACAACCCCAATAGCATTTTACAGTATCAGGCTTCCTAATTTCATACCTTTGTAATTGAGTATAAAATGATATCGGGCTTAATTTGGATTCCTTTCTTATATGTGTGGGCTGGCATTTTGTTATACTGTGTATGTATTCACTATTTGTTTACCTTTTCTTTTGAAATGTTTGATGATGTCTGCTGACCATTTTTCTGTTGTATTATTTATATTTATTTTTATTGACCTACAAGAGTTCTTCATATATTCATAGCTCAATATAATCTCAAATATCTTGGATCAAGTGATCCTCCAGTCTCAGGCTCCCAAGTAACTGGGACTACAGGTTGGTGTCACCAGGCCTGGCTAATTTTTATTTTTTTTTGCAGAGCTGGGTACCTGCTATGTTGTTCAAACTAGTCTCAAACTCCTGGCCTCAAGTAATCTTCCTGCCTTGGCCTCCCAAAGTGCTGGGATTACAAGCCTGAGCCACTGTACCTGGCCCAGCATTCCTTTAATGTAATTGAGTTCAACATCTTTCAATTATGGGTTCATGATTTTTTTAAGATACGCTTCCTAATGACAGAGTCATAATATTATGCTATATATTTGTTAAAATGTTTAATATTTTGCCTTTTTTATTTATGTATTTAATCAAAAGTTTGTTCATTTTTATGTATGTGAGATAGGAATTTGATTTTTCATATTATATATAATTGTCCCAGAACTATTTAATTAACTCATTAAATCCTCATATATGAGGTAGGTACTATTAGGATTACTTTTTTAATAACAAGGAAATTGAGGCATGAATAGGTTAGTAAATTAGCTCTAGAACTGGTGAACTTACCTTCTGTTTCAAGGTCTTTTTGTTTGTTTAGTTGATATGCTTATCTAATCCTGAAACCACACTGTCATCAGAATTGTTTTAGTACAATTGATGTCTGCTAGGCCAGGTACCCCCACCTGACTCTTCTTCTTGGGAGTATCATGGGTATTCCTTACCCTTTGCTCTTTTCACGTACATTTTCATCAGGTTGTCCAGCTCCTCAAAAAGTCCTGTTAAGATTTTTGCAGGAATTGCATTGAATCTAAATATCAATTTGGAAGGAATATCTTTATTCTATTGAATATTTATATCCATGACCATAGCACACCATTGTATTTAAGTCTTCTTTGGTAAATTTCAATAAATGTTTATACATCCTTTTTTTGCATTTATTTAGTTTGACTAACTCCTATGTAATTTATTTTATTGCTGTTGTTTTATTTGTATTTTACATGGGGATGGTCCTCTATACAATTAGAAATAGCAGTGCATTGTTTAAATCTTCTGCAACATTAGTAATTTTTTATCTCTTGACATTAAAAAGTATCTTATAAGCTTGACGTTGTGGGCTTACACTTGTAATCCTAACACTTTGGGAGGCAGAGGTGAGTGAATCACTTGAGGCCAAGAGTTTGAGACCAGCCGGGCAACATGGTGAAACCCTGTCTCTACTAAAAATATAAAAACTAGCTGGGCATGATGGTGCATGCCTATAATCCCAGCTACTTGGGTGGCTGAGGCAGCGGAATCACTTGAACCTGGGAGGTAGAGGTTGCAGTGAGCCAAGATCGTGCCACTGCACTACAGCCTGCGTGACAGAGTGAGACTCTGACTCAAAAAAAAAAGTATTTTGTAATTAATTGTTCATTGCGATGGTGGATTTATTACTTTCTCTATGAGTGCTGTTTATATACACTAAGGATATTTTATTAAGTGCACATAAATTTATAATGTATGTTTATGAAATAAGCATGTTATCATTATATCATGATCTTCTTTAACTCTAATAGTCTATTTTGTCTTGAAGTCGATTTTGCCTGAGATTTATAAGCTACCTCAGCTTTATTTTATTAGCATTTGCCTAGTACATATTTGTTCCATTTGTTAACTTTCAAACTTTTTGAGTCTTTATGTTTTAGGCTCATGTATCATCGCTTCTCAGCCTTTTGGCTAAGATCAAGTGTAGGCTTGTGTCTCATCCAATGGCATATTAGGTGGATTTAAAAAATCATTTAAATGTCAATTTTTGTCTTTTAACTGGCAAATTTAATCTATTTATATTTGTATGAGTATTGTTATATTTGAATTTTTTTTTGTTTTTGTCATATACTTTTGCTTCATATTCTTTATTGCCTTTTTTGATTAAAATTTTTTATATATTTACATTTTATTCCTCTACCAATTTGACATTTATACAGTATTTCTAATAATTAATGATTACTTCTTAAATTTTATCATACATTCATATTTTAATACAATGTAAGGTTTATTACTATCTTAACTCATGTTTTGCCATCCCCATCCTCCAAAAAAGTACAAAGACTTGAAATCTGATTACTCCTGTGATAATACAGTAATCTTATATTTGGTTTCCCACCTTGATGGGTTTTCAAAGCTTATCCATAAAGTCAGAAAACTCAATCGCTTTTTTGCAGACACTTGAATCATTTTCTTCCAGGGAACTTTAACCTCCTAATATCTTATTGCTCACTGCTCCCTGGTCTAGTTCAGGTCACTGTTTTTATGGCAGAGTGTAAGAAGTACATATCCAGGTGACAACTTTTTGTCTGTGCAATTTGAGAGGACAAATCCCTTTCAGCTATTGTGATTAGAAAGTAGCAGAAAGAACTTGAGTTACAGAGTCAGAAAATCCCAAATTTATTTTCTTTGGCTTATGTGTTCTGGCTTTAACTGAGAAAGGATCTGAGTCTTTCTGCCACTGATTATGTTCATTTCTTTCCCTTGTAGGTATTTTCTGGGAGAATTTCTGATGAAAAGAAGGTACCCAAGATTTCTCTCATTCCATCATTATAGCTGATATCTCTGTTACACATTCCCATGACCACTGAGCCAACATTTATAGGAACATACCACTTCATATATCCTCTAGAAGTCATATTATATCAAACATTTAACAATGTATAAGTCATGAAGTTTGAAAACTGACAAGAAAGTCAGTAAATTTTATTTATTTATTATCATTTTTTACTATTAAAACAGTAAATCAAGCTTCATGATGTATGTAGCCTACCATATAAATGTTTTTCTGTCATGACTTTAATTTTTTTCTCATGAACGTTTATTTTCACAAACAAAATAATATATTTATTCTTGACAAGATTTAGATGTGTTTTTCTAGTTTTTAAAAATGCAGTTCTGGCATTTAAAGGTCTCCAGTGCATCTGATAGCAGACTTGCTCCAAGCTCCCAACATCACTGAGTGGGCAGGTTTATTCCTCTGTCAGATTCACTCCTGCAGGGATCGGCAAAATACTCCTAGAATTTGGCTTTCACTCCTATGAATCTAAAGAACTCCAAGAAAATCTTGCTCATTATATTACACAGTCTTTGCTATTTAACTCTGTTCTTACTTCCTATTATGATAGCATCACTCCTCTGCTTAACAAGCCAAAACGTTTTAGGATGACCTAGATAGCTATGTGCTTTGCGAATGCCATGACCGCAGCATCATTCCTCTTCATTCCTCCCACACACACTGTTCCAGGCTCACCAAATTTATTGACATTCCCTAAATATGCCTCACTATTCTGCCTCTTCATTCAACTAACATTTACTGATCACCTACTGTGTGCCAAACACTGGAGATACAGAGAATAAGAAGATGCAGTTTCACTCCTCAATCCATGCTGTCTCCAGTGTTTAGAATAACCCTCTAACAACTCCTACTAATCTTCCAAAACCTACTCACACATCATCTTCTTTTTAGCCCCACCCCCAACCACCTCATTTGCACAATGAATCATCATTCTTTTGTATTCTTAGTGTTTCTATGATGGTGGCAAGATAATTAGAATTTGGGTTTACATTATTAAATTTTTTCTTACTCACCAATTCCAAACAGGTAGCTATGATTTATCCCTTGCCTCTGGATTCTGACAAGGCTCACTACACACTCAACCTAAGTTTACAGACTCTGAAGCCCTTTTGTCAGAGGCATTTGAACCAGAGCAACTCCATTTTGAATATGGGCTGGGTAAAATGAGGTTACGATCTGCTGGGCTGCATTCCCAGTAAGTTAAAGCATTCTAAGTCACAGGATAAGATAGGAGATTGGCACAAGATACAGGTCATAAAGACTTTGCTGATAAGACAGGTTGCAAACCAAGATGGTAACCTTTGTCTAGCATATTAAAACACACACACACACACACACACACACACACACACAAACCCATAAAAACATGGGCAACCAGCAGCCTTTGGGGCTGCTTTATCTATGAAGTAGCCATTCTTTTATTCCTTTACTTTCTTAATAAACTTGCTTTCACTTTACTCTATAGACTCGCCCTGAATTCTTTCTTGCTTGAGATCCAAGAACCCTCTCTTGGGGTCTGGATCGGGACCCCTTTCTGGCGACCACAGAAGGGACAATAGCGAGGAAACCCCCGACCCAAAGAATAACTTCTGGTAAGTGGTGGGGTCTGGTAACACTTGCAAAGCAGTATTCTAGGTATCCTGACTTTGGAGAGGGAGTGGAGAGGTTGTGGCTGACGGGTAGAAGGTAAAGAAGAAAGAGATAGTGTCTTTAGGATGCTGGAAAGTGAGTAGGGGAGACTGTAGGAGCTTGAGATGAAAATAAAGGTCTGTGGGTCTACAGGGATAGCAAATCTGGAGAAATATTTGGGAATTGCCTATGGAGAAGTAGAAACCTAGAGAATGGGATTCTCAGCTTCGCTAATGATTTCTATACCTTAAGTGTATCAGAAAAGCAAGAAGGCATGAGACCATGGAGTCTTAAACAACGTACTTCTGTCTCCATGAACATCAGTGTATGGTATTGATCAGTCAGTCACTCTAGAAGCTCAGTCCTGTGAAAAGTCAGTACTGTGAAAAATGCTCACAACTTTTCACAGTACTAGGAGTGGGAGGAGGAGAACAAATCCCTTATAACAACTAGAAGTCTAGATTTCTAGAGAATGTTGAGAGTTAAAACATAAAAAATGAAATTAAAAAAGATGTGATACTTAATGCAAACCTAATCTTTTGTCTTGAGAGTCTTATCAATTACACATTCTTCTATTAAAACACGCATCAATATGTTCTATAATTATATATTTACCTGTCCCTCTGTTTGCCAGAAGTTTTGAGAACAGGGGTCATGTCTCAATCATCTCTGTCACCTCAGGCTATGGCATAAGATTTTTCATACTGGAAGAGCTCAATGGGTATTAGGCAATTGTCCCAAATGACCAAATATACATGGAAATAAATTACCAAGATGGAATTTATTTTAAAACTCATTTCTTACAATACATTTCACTGGAGGTATTTCCTCATACTTCCATACACATGTGCAAGGCAAATGTTGCAGTCTCTTCTAACTGGAGCGTACCACCTACGTTTAATATTTGTATAGAGTCAAAGTTCTACTAAGCATGGATATGCACTTTGGAAATGTTTACCTTTAAATATTATCTGAGAAAACAGGAAATAACATGACATGTCAACTTGCATAATCAGTCAATGTCCTCCCCTGTTGGAAGGGCAATGGTAAGCATCTAGGTTTGCATTTACACTTGCTGTCACACATAACAATCACTGCAGGGCAAATAGTAATTAGTGTGCAATGAACAGTGTCCATTTGGGATCAGCTCCTGAATTACCATTTAAATGTGTTAATGGCAGAAAACTTGCCACAATTATTGCTGCCCAGCAAGCCCCAAGAGATCCCATTCTTCTCCAAAATATTCGGATACTTAGCACATTTTTTTCTTAGTGTTCTTAAACTGTTGGTTATGCTCGACACATTTTTCCTCCCAAGTAAATAAGCTCTGAGATTAGGAGACATAACTTTAGCTTTTAATATTCCTGACAGTGCCTTCATGCTTTGTAATAGAATAGGCAGGCACTCAATAAACACACAATTATTAATTAATCTGACAGTATCTAGAGTAACAAAATTGTAATGACATCTTGTAAATATTAACTTCCTCTCTTCTGGGGGTGAGAGATAATGGCTTGTAGGGAGAAAACAGAAAATAAAGATCTAATTCCAAACACTGTGATTTAAGTCACTGGTAAAGTGCTATACTCTAACATATGAAGGTGTTCCTTACCTTCATATTGCTGTTGCATTTACTCAATAGATGCTGTATCTCTCTCTACACAACGGATGCTCTGGACTATATAGCTATGAATAATGCAGAAGTTCACCTCTCATAGATTATGCAAACTTTTGAAAGACGATATTGATATACCAATTAACCAAATAATAACAGAAATTTAAAGCCAATAATGGGTGATGGGGCACATCTATGAGATCTGGACCTGTTCCTAAGAGGTGCAAATTGGGAAGAAAATGATGGGACAAATCAAAAATGCAAACTGGATTATGCAGCTGTCTGGTTCAAAGACTGCTATACTTACTTATTTCTCTCACAATAGAGTCCACCTTATTTAGTGCCACATAAAAATGTCCAGTATGAAGGCCCTGCTCCAATGTTATCTTTCATCCTCTGCTCCCTCCTATTAGTAGCTCTGATGTATTGCTGCAATTACCTCAACAACCATACTGTCATACTCCACGCTGTTGTCATGCTCATAGTCCCACCTCTACCCCAAAGTTTTGTTATAAACACTGCTATGTGTGTGTGTGTGTGTGTGTGTGTGTGTGTCTTTACTATAAAAGATTGATTAGGGAAAATGCAAAAGACCATGCCTTGTTTTTTGTTTTATTTTGTTTTGTTTTTGTTTTTTTCCTCAGCACTTAGAAAAAAGAAAGGTCAGGTGCAGTGGCTCACCCCTGTAATCCCAGGACTTTGGGAGGCAGAGGTGAGAGGATCACTTGAGGTCAGGAGTTTGAGACCATCCTTGTCAACATGAGAAAACCCTGCTTCTACTAAAAATGCAAATACTTGCTGGCGGCAAATGCCTGTAATCCCAGCTACTGAGGAGGCTGAGGAAGGAGAATCTCTTGAACCCGGGAGGTGGAGGTTGCAGTGAGTTAAGATCATACTGCTGCACTCCAGCCTAGGCAACAGAGCAAGACTCCATCTCAAATAAATTAAAAAATAATAATAATAAAAGAAAGAACTAACAGCTTGAGGCACCAGGCGATGATTCCCAACTGTGCTACACTTAGAATTACCTGGGAAGCATTTACAACTCCTGATACCCAGTTTGCGTCCACAATCAAATCAGAATCTCTGTGGGGGTAGGACTCAAGGAGCAGGTATTTTATTATTTTTAAAATTTATTTTTTGGGAGACAGTCTTGCTGTGTCACCCAGGCTGAAGTGCAGTGGCATGATCTTGACTCACTGCAACCTCTGATTCCTGGGTTCAAGCTATCCTCCCACCTCAGCCACCTGAGTACCTGGGACCACAGGCATGAGTCACCATGCCAGGCTGATTTTTGTATTTTTTGTAGAGATAGGGTCTTGCCATGTTGCCCAGGCTGGTCTTGAACTCCTGGGCTCAAACAATCTGCCCCCACCTCCACCTCCCAAAGTGCTAAGATTACAGGAGTGAACCATGGCACCCAGCCAAGGCAGCAGGAATTTTAGAGCTCACCGGTGGGTTGCCAAGTGTAATCAAGACTTGAGATCCATTAATTTAAGGGTTCAATTACTTATGGGGACATTTAAGAGTATAGTTAAAGGTATATGATGTGGGCAATAAGCCAGAACTCACTAAATTAAAGTATGAGCAATGAGAAAGCAGAAAGAAACAAGTGTTAGACCAGCAGTATGCTAGTCTCTTTGAGAGTCTAGGCAATACCATTCAGGACATAGGCATGGGCAAAGGCTTCATGACTAAAACAGCAAAAGCAATGACAACAAAAACCAAAATTGACAAATGGGATCTAATTAAACTAAAGAGCTTCTGCACAGCAAAAGAAACTAT
>NW_012114866.1:5583807-5586036 GCF_000951035.1 Colobus angolensis palliatus | reverse complement strand
AGAAAACCAAAACACCGCATGTTCTCACTCATAGGTGGGAACTGAACAATGAGAACACTTGGACACAGGGAAGGGAACATCACACACCGGGGCCTATCATGGAATACTATGCAGCCATAAAAAAGGATGAGTTTATGTCCTTTGCAGGGACATGGATGAAGATGGAAACCATCATTCTCAGCAAACTAACACAGGAATAGAAAACCAAAACACCGCATCTTCTCATTCATAAGTGGGAATTGAACAACGAGAACACATGGACACAGGGAAGGGAACATCACACATCAGGGCCTGTCGGGGGTTGGGGGCTAGGGGAGGGATAGCAGTAGGAGAAATACCTAATGTAGATGATGGGTTGATGGGTGCAGCAAACCACCATGGCATGTGTATATCTATGTAACAAACCTGCAGGTTCTGCACATGTATCCCAGAACTGAAAGTATTATAATTAAAAAAAAAAAAAAGAAAAAAAAGATTATCTCTATAGCCAATTTTGTTAGGAAACATGCCCCATCTTTGATAGCATTAGCATATTGAAGACTGAGCAATTATTCAGCAAAGAAACCTATTTAACATTACCTAATTGAATATTTTCTAAATTTATTTGACTTCAGAACACTACTTTTCCCATCTAACATCTATCAATTTTCCCAATAAATGCCAATACAATGTTTTTTAATTTCAAGAAATTACATGAGAATGGCAGTGCAAGTAATCATGTAGCATAGAGGAGGGAAAGAATGGTTGAGAGAATACTTTATATCTTTAGAATAGGAAATAATTGGTCACATTTGTAGAATGAAAAGAATGAAACACATGGGAGGGAGGAATTGAAGATGCCATAACAAGCAATGATCTGATTTTTTTAGCCCTGTTAAGAAATGCAGAGTTAAACTGTGGGTGGGTTTTCTTTTCTCAAGCCTCTCTTCTCTGTTGATGACCTCACAGAGTCCAGAAGACAAGAGAACAAGGACTGGCATTCTAATGTAACATTTATTCATGCCTCAACATTTATTGAGCATCTTCTATGTGTCTCATCTAGACACATAGAGACGACTATTCCATTTGGAATGCCAGCCAAGTCCTCACACAAAAAATGAAATTTAAATTGTTTTTTCAAAAGTGAGTGGAGAATTTACTAGGAAGAAAAAGAATATGAAAGACAGAAGAAAGCATGAGAAAACAACATGAAAGAACAAAATAGCAGTCCAAAAAAATTGTGGCTGAAATATGAGTGGGACTGGTAGAACATGAGGCTGGAAAATTAGACTAGGCCATATATGTATGTGTGTGTGTGTATATAGATGTGTGTGTGCATATGTGTGCGTGTGTGTGTGTGTGTTTGTGTATGTAAACTTTAAATGGCATGCACAACAAACAGTTTGGGATTTATGAGGTATAAAATAGGAAAAGACATGGTATATTTGTCTTGCAGAAAAATCACTTTGACAGCAGTGTGAGTGATAAACTGGAGACCTGCCACAGAGGGACTAGTTTAGAGCCTATTGCAGTTATGGAACTGTTGCAGGTTTCCATGGATACAACTGGGTATAAAGTATTATTTAGTAACAGAGCATGAAACATCATGTGATCATTACTGGTTTAAAGCAAACCTCTCACCTCAGGATTTGGGCACCTTTCCAAAATATAAACTCAGCATTTATATCAACTGCTGCTATGAAAGTTATTTGGGATAATGTAGATGACCTTTCATGCAAAAAGTAGATCACAAAATGTAGGTCATTGAAAAAATTACAGCAGCACTTTGTAATATGGAGATTTAAGATGATACTCATTTTAGATTTATTTTGAGGGTCTCATACCTATCTTGAACATATAGTTATGATAGAAAAAGCTCTACTTCTGAAGCACAGCGGTGTGATCTCTATTCACTGTGACCTCCACCACCCAGGCTCATGCAATCCTCCTATCTCTGCCTCCAGAGAAATGGGACTAAAGGTGCGTGCCACCATACTGGGCTAATTTTTGCATTATTTTGAGATTTTGAGAGATAGGGTTTCGCTATGTTGCCCAGGATTGTCTCAACCTCTTGGGCTCAAGTGATCCACCCACTTTGGCCTCCCAAAATGCTGAGATTACAGGCATGAGCCACTGCACCTGGCTTGGCAATAGTACCTTAATGAAAGAGTTAGTCATATCCAGAGCTACCTCAAGAAAAGATAAAGTTCCTTTCTCTAAAAAAAAAAAAAAAAAAAAAAAAGCTTATTT
>NW_012114866.1:5577423-5582741 GCF_000951035.1 Colobus angolensis palliatus | reverse complement strand
TTCTTTCTTTCCTCTCTTTCTTTCTTTCTTTCTTTCTTTCTTTCTTTCTTTCTTTCTTTCTTCCTTCCTTCCTTCCTTCCTTCCTTCCTTCCTTCTTTCTTTCTTTCTTTCTTTTCTTTTCTTTTCTTTCTTTTCTTTCTTTCTTTTCTATTCTTTTTCAGTAGAGACAGGGTTTTACCATGTTGGCCAGGCTGGTCTTGAACTCCTGACCTGAGGCTATCTGTTCACCTTGGTCTCCCAAAGTGCTGGGATTACAGGTGTGAGCTACTGCACTCAGCCTACTCTGTTGAAATTTCTGAAGGAAGAATGGAATTTCAGTGGCAAATATCAGCTCAACTTAAGGAAGGCATTTCTAACAATTAGCACTATCTCTAGATGGACTCTGCAGCATTTGAGAGGGTGTATCTAGTCATTTGTGGGTGGTGCTCTGGCAGAAGCTAAGAGACCATCGTGTGTTTGCCACAGAAAGCATTGTGGATGAACTAGATGATCTCTAAATTACTTTTTGATTTTGGAATTACATATTCTCTATGAGAATGAAACTGAGGTCTGAACTGTTAACTTAATTGTACGAAATACATCACTTTCCAAATCCTTATATCAAAATACTATTTCTAAAAGACTTACTATGTTATGTATCAGGCATTATGCTAGGCATAGAGGATTCAGCGATGATAATGACAGAATGAATCTATTGTAGGCAGACACAGGGACTCACACCTGTAATCCCAGCAATTTGGGAAGCTAAGGGGGGGGCGGATCACCTAAGGTCAGGAGTTCGAGACTAGCCTGGCCAAAATGGGGAAACCCCATCTCTACTAAAAGTACAAAATTAGTAGGGCATGGTTGCACATGCCTGTAATCCTAGCTACTTGGGAGGCTGAGGCAGGAGAATCACTTGAACCCAAGAGGCGGAGATTGCAGTAAACCGAGATTGCGCCACTGCACTCCAGCCTGGATGACAGATCGAGACTCTGTCTCAAAAAAAGAAAAAAGAAAAAGAATGAATCTCTTATGCTTATGGAGCTTTAGAGTCTAACTGCAAAGACAGCAAAGTAAGCATTAATTACAAGGAGGGATAATGATAGGGGAAGTACTTGTATTTCTCCTCCTTATAACCACTATCATTATTTGACAAACTTTTTTTTTTTCTGAAAAGTTGATACTGTTCTCAAAAGCACTCTGTTTCTACACATGCTAGAATCCAAAAATTATGTCAAAATGTCTTTTTAAAACGAGAGCAATGATGTCAATGATGGGTGAAATGATAATGAGTAGAGGAAGATGAAAAGATCCAGTCTCTGGTTTTCATATTATTTGTAAGGTGTGGATGCTTTTCAAGAGGAAGGCTAAGATGATATGGCAGTGGCAACCATGAACCATTGGAGCAGAAGTTAGAGTTACTAGATGTAAATAAAGAAAATCTATCTCCAAAAGTTTGCTTTGAACTTTATAATGGGTGGATTGCACTGATACCATCTGAATCCATTTATCAGTAAAAGTAGGACAAGAAGGCATCATTTGCCTTCAACAGGAAGTATGGAGCACCATCTATGAAGTATTCTTGCCATTTGAAACAATAACAACAACAAAGTCCATTTAATGTAATCAGGCCTCTACTCCTAATTAGCAAATTACAGGAACAAAGACAGGTGAAAAGAGAACAAATTAAATGATACCATGAGAATAGTGCTTAATCAATCTATGTTTTTCTTTTAATATTAATAAAAATTCCAATAAAATAACTATTACTGTGCATTTTCACAAATGAGACTAAAGCTCAGAAAGCTTATTAAGATGTCCAAAGTTGCAGAGTAACAAGCTAGGATAGGGTTTGGGGAGCAGTGTACCTCAATTCACAGGATGTGTTTTGTGCTGGGCCTCGCTGCTGCCAGCGAGATCATTTCATCCAAACTCTCATTTTACTGCAGCACAGAAGGACTAAGTCCTTTGCTCAGAAACCACCAACTAGTACTTGCACGTTCTAGGTGTAGATTACAGGTTCCTTAATTCCAAATTCAGTGCTCCTCTGTCCTTACAAATTATAAATTTGGGCAACCCTTGATGCCCAGGCTGCAACATGGATCAATTAAATCAGATTCTTTGAGGGTTGGATTAAGAAACCAATAGTTTCTGAAGTCCCCAAGGTGGCTCCATTTTGCTTCTAAGGTTGAAACACTGGTATTATGATGCTTATTTCCCTAATCCAACTCAGCTATTTTATATTTTATCTAATCCTATTCACCACTAAATTCTAAGAATTTCTTCCCAGGTACCAGGCTTATCTAAACTGTATTGAAAATATCGGTTTATGAAAGGAATTCCACCTTCTCTGATAATATTTTGCTTGGTTTATTTATTAAAATCATAACAGGCCAGGCACAGTGACTCATGCCTGTAATCCCAGCACTCTAGAAGGCCAAGGCAGAGGATTGCTTGAGCCCAGTAAGTTTGAGAGTAGCCTGGGAAACACAGGGAGATCCATCTTTGAAAAAAGAAAAACAAAACAAAACAAAACAAAACAAAAAAACAAAAAACAAACAAACAAAAATCTTTGCCGGGCATGGTGGTACATACATGTGGTCCCAGCTACTTGGGAGGCTGAGGTGAGAGGATTGCCTGGACTTTGGAGGCCCTGAAGGCTGCATTAAGCCATGATCACACCACTGCACTTCAGCCTGGGTGGCAGAGTAAGACCATGCCTCTAAAAATAAAACAAATCTGGGCCAGGCACGGTGTCTCATGCCTGTAATTGCAGCACTTTGGTAGGCAAAGGTGGGCAGATCAACTGAGGTCAGGAATTTGAGACCAGCCTGGCTAACATGGTGAAACCCCGTTTCTACCAAAAATACAAAAATTAGCCGGGCATAGTGGTGCATGTCTGTAATTCCAGCTACTCAGAAGACTGAGGCAGGAGAATCGCTTGAACCCGAGAGGCAGCGGTTGCAGTGAGCCAAGATCATGCCATTGCACTGAACCCTGGGTGACAAAGCAAGACTCCATTCAAATAATAATAATCATCATCATCATCTAATAAACCAGATCTCAGGACACTAATTGAGCCTTGTTTTATGAGGCACTATGAAAACTGTGTCATATGTCAGCATCCATAGGTGGCGCTCCCTCTTCTACTTCTGCTTTCACAGTATAGACCCATTTCGGTAGAATCAGCTTTTCTCCAGGCATGTTGGGTCATTCTCTTCTTTCTGGCTTTAGTGCCTTCCTTTTGTGAAGAACTGGGCAGAAAGTGCCCCTCTGGATAGACTCATCTAGGACTTACTTTTCCTATTTTAAATACTTTTTGTCTAAATTTGAATGGTGTATTCATACATCTTAGTTCATGAAGAAGGGAATAGGATGTCTATTTTACACCTACAGGCTTAAGCCATATGGATTTCTTAGCTTTTACCAGAGCTGTGTTTTGGGAGCATTTAGTATTCAGGTATAAAGTGGTACTCTGAGGCCAATTTAGCTTCTATGCCTTATGTATACATTCCTTAATTAGAAATTCCAAGGGAAGCAAGCAGTGGCTCACACTTATAATCCCAACACTTTAGGAGGCAGAGGCAGGCAGATCTCTTGAGCCCAGGAGTTTAAGACCAGTCAAGGTAACATGGAAAAACTCATCTCTACAAATAATACAAAAATTAGCCAGGTGTAGTGGTGCATACCTATAGTCCCAGCTACTTGGGAGGCTGAGGTGGGAAGATCCCCTGAGCCCTGGGAGGCTGAGGCTGCAGTGAATCCTGATGGAGCCACTGCATTCCAGCCTGGGCCACAGAGTGAGACCTTGTAAAAAAAAAAAAAGAAAGAAAGAAAAGAAAAGAAAAGAAAAAAGAAAGAAATGTCACAGGGAGGAATATGAGTGTCAGGGCAAAAATAGGGCATTTCTGAGTCCCTAGCCATCATACCATCATTGAAGAAAATAAATTTCAAACTAAACCCTAAACATTTATTAACTTGTATTGGTAGTTTTTAAATCACTTATATGACAGATTGCACCCTTCCCCTATTCTCTCCACAATACTGTGGGGACAGCAGAAATATTCAACAGATTACTAAATCCAGGATTATTGAGACTAAGTAACTTGTTCTATAACACAAACTGGTTATGAGGATATGACTAGAATCTATCTATCTTCAAATATAATGCTCTTTTAAGACATCTTGTTTATTTTTTCAAACTTGTTCTTCAGGAATTTAAAAAGGGAATTTATCATGTATAAATATAACAGCAGTATTTAGTGTCAAGACCTCACTGCTTACCAAAACCAGAACTTTATTCCTTTCATAGGCTAGCATTCTTGGGTATTTCTCAGATAACAACAGTAAACTTTGTATACCAAAGAAATCTGTGAAATGAAATTATGGATTATCATTATTCATTAAAAAATGAAAAAAGAAGGAAATAATTGCCTTTTACCATTTATCCCCCAAAACTGGTACATGGTAGGTGTTCAAGGGATATTTAGATAATTGCTATAGAAGTTCAAATGCTCAAAGGAAAAATGGCTTAACACAGGGTAAAAATAAAAGGTTACAGTAGAGAATATTTATATTTGACTAATTAAAATATGAACTTTGCTTACTTCATTGTGTTTGGATTATATGTATAAAGGTAGTGATCTAGCTATGCTGAAGCTACCTCTACTCTGCTATTTTTATGTAGATATTGTACACAAGTAATCAGCACATATTATCAAACAAGGATAAGGAGAAATCATATTTGGTGTTGACAGGTTATTCTGGAAGCTGTAGTGATACATTTTCCCCTGAAAGAATTGTTATGAAACACATACACACACACAGAATATTGTTCTTCAATACTGACGCATTTTTTCTGATAATAAAGATAGGCATCAACATGTAATTAAGAAGCATTAGGAAAAATACCCGTGGAAACTACAATTGTGAGAAAAATTAGTAAATTTTCTGGACAGTGCTACCATGAAGGGCTACCATGTATCATTTAAGAGCTTTAAAAATGGACCTAGCCTTTATTCCGACAATCATTTCATCTCCAATAATTTATTCTAAGTACTCAAAAGACAAGACAGACAATTTTGCATCAGTATGTTGAAGAGAGCATGACTTATGACAGTGAGAAACTGGAAATTACCTAAATATCCAACAATACAAAATGACAAGATTTGGTATCTCTGTAGAATTGAATCCTAATCACCCACTAAAATGTTTTTAAAGAATATATAGTGACAAAACAATTATGCATGATGATGTTAAATGAAAGACCCACATACCATGCTCATGGATAGGAAGAATCAATATCACGAAAATGGCCATACTGCCCAAGGTTATTT
>NW_012114866.1:5571098-5575493 GCF_000951035.1 Colobus angolensis palliatus | reverse complement strand
AAAAAATATATTTCAGTTTTTACACAATTGTAGCTTACAAATTTTCTTGAATGATCATGACTATAGATAGAATATTGGGAGAACATATTATTTATTAATATTGCCAAAGGTCTGTGGTAGAAAATAGACTGAATTCATGGTTTAAAAACCCGAGTCCCAGATGAATACACCTGAGTGTTCATCTTTGTGATCACAAACCAATTATTTAACATTTGGGATCTCAGTTTATCCTTTTGCTAAAAGAGTAGCAAAAATTCCAGAGGTCTAGAATTCAAATATTTTCAGGGGTCCATCAGATAATTTAAAAGCATCAGGAAAGTCAGATTCAGACATTCATTCAATGAAGAAATATTGAGCGCTTATTAGATGTCAGACTGTGTGCTGGACACTGGGAAAACAGCAGTGGGAAAAATAGAGGGGGCTAGCTGTTTATATTGGGATCAAATCTTAATATTTTCCTAGAGATGAAGAAGTAGGGTAGGACAAGATAAAACAGTTGCAATAAAACCAATAATTTGCACGCAGTATCTCAGTTTATTCTCTAAACAGCTCTAATAAATACCTATTATTTTCTCCATTTCCCCATTCTACTGGTGAAAAAAAAAATAGGGAATTTAACTGACTTGCCCAATTTCATAAAGGTATTAACAGAAAGATATAAAGTCATTATATTAAATAATGAAAACTTTCTGATATTAAACAATTCATTCAATCTTTCTATCAGTTTCTAAATGAGAAAGAGACAGACAAAAGCTTGTACTAGATTTCCATTAAGCTTTCCTTTCAATTCATAAACCCTATGATTATATTTTCAATCTAAATTTAGTTCTGTAAACCACATACCAGTGATCTCATCTACATATATTAAAACAACCTATTTTCCTATTATCACCAAAAAGCAAGTATAATTTGATATTGTTTTTATGTCCCTTTAAAGATGCAGTGGGAGAAATAGAGTGATTACCTTGGGGCTCTGGAATATTCTCATTTGGAGTCTACTTTTGATTTTGCTTTAAAAAATCAGCTTCCTCAATATGTTATCAGCTCTGCAGAAGATCTTAAAAGTCTACTGACAATTGTCACCTCAAACATTAATTCATTCAGTGTTTCTTCACAACAGAATTACTGTTGCTGAGTTAAATTAAATGAAAAAAAGAAAAAGTGTAAAACAATTTAAAAGAAACTAAAACTCAAACTAAATGATAGACATGAATTAGATAATGTTCTTTTCTGATTGCATTGGTTAAATTAGAAAATTCTAATTTAGAATCAAAGCCCAGCTTATCTTTGAAGGCAATATAATAGAAGAAAATACTGAAAAATGAATAGCTAGCATAAAAACCTAGGTCAAATGTAACATCAATCGAGCACCTTCTTTTAGTCTTCCACTGAGAATTAATATCTCTTTTCATGGTTCTCCCAGAGGACATTATGAATGCTTTAGAAGGCTTATTAGTCTGTCCTGAACTCGTTTATATAACTGTCTCTACCAATAAATATTGAGCTATTAAAGGGCAGTGGCCAGGTTATTTATATCTCTATGCACCCGGATCATGATGGTCTGAACATAGCAGACATTCCATATATATATTTCTAAATGAAAAAATGAATAATTCAAATAAAATTATATTTTTCTATTGAAATGTGACTTTTCCTCTACTTGAATATGACCTAGAGCAAGCCATTTGCCTCTAGATCTCAATTTGCTCATCTGTAGAAGCAGATATACATCTGCATCACCTGTAACATA
The DNA here is from genome assembly GCF_000951035.1 of Colobus angolensis palliatus. Taxonomy (NCBI): domain Eukaryota; kingdom Metazoa; phylum Chordata; class Mammalia; order Primates; family Cercopithecidae; genus Colobus; species Colobus angolensis. Next base: position 5,573,743 of record NW_012114866.1, on the reverse strand, counting down.
AAGTTTTAGATGTGGAAGGATGCAATCAATCTAAGAGCCATTTAGGATAACTGTAGAAGAAAAAAAGCAAAAGACAATTCTTAGGGGTCAACAATATGTTCAAAACTAGTCACTCATCCTTATTCCTCTCTCTTAATGGCTTCATTTTCCTAGTTCTCAATCTCTGAACCTGAGTCATCTTTGACTCTCATTCTTTCTCATTCTTCTTTGTTACCAAGATCTATCTTCTCTGTTCTGACAATGTATCTTATCCCGTGTATTGACTGATGACAAGATTATCCAATTAAGTCATTTTATAAACATTTATTGAGCATGTACTCTCTGCCAGACACTGTGCTAGGTATTGTGGGTACTCTGATGAACTCAATGGCTTCAGCCTCTGCTCCCATGGAGCTTATATTCTAGTAGGATCTAAAAACAAACAAATGTTCAATAATACACAATAATTAGTTTTTGACATGGAAAAATGGCACCTATCACATGCTGGAATAAGGAAATTTTCTTAAAGAAATGATATCACTATCACCACAATGACCACACAAGGGATCATCATCATCATCATCATCATCCTAATATGTAATAAGCTGCTACTAATTTATCCTTAAATTGTTATGAGATAGGTAATATTAGTCCTACTTTACAAATAAAGATAGTGTATCTAAGCAAAAATAACTTGACTAAGATTGCATAACTAATTTAACATTTAACTCCTGAGACTGTGACCTTGAGCAGTAATACTGCTTAAAATATTCTGATACCAGATAAATCAACAGGAATAAGAAAAAGAAGAGCTCAGTTAATTTTCCAGAAGTAAGAATAACAAGTACAAAACTCATGAGATGAGAGAGAAGAATATATTAAGGTAACTGAAGAAAGTTGAGCATGTACAAATCCTGGGGCAGTAGGGAGTAGGGTAGGGAAAGTAATGATAAGATAATGAAGCTAGAGAAGGTAGCAGAAATTAAATTATGTGGGGTTTTATAAGTCAAACTAAGGTATTTGAACTTTATGTTAAAGGCAACTATTGCAATAGTTATCCTACTGGCATTCATTTCATCCGCCTAATTTATGTGAGGCTACTGTCATTCAGGCAGTGTTCTAAGTGCTAGAGATGGCATGGAACAAAATAAGCAAGGTCCTTAATCTCAGAAAGATAATTTAAAAAAAAAACCGGAAAGTGAAATGTATTGCTTAGTGCTACAATGGACTGAAAATAGGATGTGATGGGAAATGACAAGGTCGACACCGGATGATATTAAAAGGTCTCTCAGAGGACACTGATTTTCATCTTTGCCTTTGTAGTCATTATGGTTTACACTCAAAGCTGTAGCCCAATAATGGTTTGTGATAATCTCTTCTAAATAGCTCTTGAAAATACATTTTAACAAATAATATGTTCCTTTAAGAAAGGTCGATAGATTTAAAGTAAAAGGGAACTTTAAAAAAATTTCTACTCGCAAGTGATAATTAGTGTTAACTATTTGGTATATATTCTTCTTGACAGTTTTTACCTAAATTAATAATATAAATATTTGTTTTCACATGAATGAGATAGAAGTTACTGTTTGGTATCTGTTTTGGTTTGTTTTTTAACATATGATAAACATTATTCAAGGCTAGTACATAAAAATGTAATTCATCATTTTGGAAAACCATAATTATAATCATTTTGTTCAAGGTTAATGCCATAAATTATTTAAAATATTCCAATTAATGGGCATTTCCATTGATGCCAATGTAACAGTACTAGACAATATACTACTACAGATTGTTATGTATGATCATTCTTGAGTATTTCTCAATCGTTACCTTAGCATGCATTTTTAGAAGAATTCCCAAGTACAGGGTATGCACTTAGTAAATACTGATGTATTCTGCCATATTGTTTCCCAGGAAGTCTATACCAAGTCATAGTTTCATAATTAAGCACAATTTACATCAGTGATGATAGTTATTTTTCTATATATTTGTCAGTACTAATTTTCAGTCTTTTAAAATATTTATTAATCTAATAGGTGAAATGCCACATTGCTTTAATTCACATTCCACTGCTAGCACTATTCAACATCTTTGCGTATAAGAACCCATTTATGAGGGACAATCTGTAATGCTACATAATCCTCTGCAAAAAAAAAAAAAAAAAAGTCCTAGAACTCTTCACTGTCTGTTGCACCCATTTACAAGGAACAATCTGTAATACCATGTAATCCTCTGCAAAAAATCCCAGAACTCCTGTCTATTAAAAAGGTATTTGGACTTCTTAATTTGACATTCATGACTCTCTGTCTAAAATTTACCTTTCTAGGTTTCTGGTCTGAAATTTCCTTACATGGCTCCTAAGTTCTCATCAGATAGGTCTACTCACTGATCTTTCATTATACCTCTCTTTCCCACATCTGCAGCTGTGATCATGCTGAGGAATTTACAATCCCATCATTCAAGCCTTAGATCAAATTCTGCCTGTCTCCAAGAAACCATTCCTATTATTCTAGTCATAACTGACCTCTTTTTTGAATTTCTTCAGTGCATTTCTTGTTCTCCTCTTAAGGTACTGTTCACATTCTACTTTTCTTTGTTTTCCTTGTAGATTTTTAGCTATACAAAGCCTCCTTTAGCATGGTAGCTGGAAGACAGTAGCTACTCAA
>NW_012114866.1:5551069-5570520 GCF_000951035.1 Colobus angolensis palliatus | reverse complement strand
ACCCGGAAGGCGGAGCTTGCAGTGAGCTGAGATCCGGCCACTGCACTCCAGCCCCAGCGATAGAGGGAGACTCCGTCTCAAAAAAAATAAAAAAAATAAAAAAATAAAAATAAACAGTGGCAAGTACACATAATTTAAATGCACAATATTAGGGATATGGATAAAAAAACCATGGTATATTCATGGAATTTTATGCATACATAACAATTTATAAACAGAGAGTACAGAAATGTATATAATGTGTGTCACTGTTAGGTAAAATAAAGAAAACACACACACACAGAAATACTCCAAAATATAAATTACAATTGTCTTTGTATGGTGGACCCATTATAAATATTTTTCTGTATGCTTTCCTGTGCTTTCTAAATTTTCTATATTAAGCATGTATGATATTACTTTAAATAGCTTTACTTCCATCTTTCTTTAAAATAAGTACAATTGCAAAGCTGCAAAATAAAATTTTTAAAAATTAATTGATAGATTAAATGGCAATTGTGACACACAAGTGAAACTGTCTAAATTCCTTTTGGACAGCTGACAAGAAGATAAATGCCTCTGTTTCTATATTCAAGTAAAACAAGTGCACTAGCATTATGAAAGGGGGAGTGGGAAGGAAAAGGAAAATGGTCTCTATGCTTTTGCTATAGAAACAAAAAAATAAAAAGGGGAAGGGAAAGGTCATAGGAGACATTGATGCATTAAGCTCCTCTTTCTACCTGGTGGTATAGTATCAATTCTGCCCCAAGACCTGTTCAAACCCTTTCCCCTGAGAAAATCTTCCCTGGACCCTCACGTGTATCATTAGCTACTTTCTCTGAATTCTGTTCTATTTACTACAAGTGTCATATTTGAAAGTACTTAATATGTTTCTAAATAATTTCTACTTTTTAATTATTTCTCCATATCCAGGATCCAAGGTCATCAAGAGCAGGGGGCCATAGAGCTTTTTTTTTTTTTTTTTTATTTTTTAGTGTTATTCAAACATCTAGAACAGCCAGACACACTACGTGCTTAGTATCTTCAGATGAGCCCTTTTCACTGAGATAGTGAGTCACTCAGATGTCTTACTCTAAAAGAGAATGGGCTTTAAAATTTATTGAGCCACAACTATAATTCAAGTTATTTACAATAGCTATTATATATTTTATGCCAACTCCTAAACAAGGTATTCTCTCCATTTGAGAGTCAGAGGCAAGTATACAGATAGAACTTATTTCCACGAGGCTCCAAAGTCCTTTCTTCTACCCTGTAAAGTTGAGAAAGCCACATAAAACCCTCAACTTCTTGATGCATAACCTTGCTTAAGCTAAACTAGAACAGGCTATAATGATGTCCTCATAAGAAAAAATGTAAGATTTTTTTTGGCGGGGGAGCAGAACAGTAAATGTCATTTCTGCAGGAAAGTGAGGCCAGTGGACTTTAAAAATTTCATACTCTGGCTCCTGAACTTATTAAATAAAGACTCGGGTAAAGATTTCAAACATTCTAAATCCAGTTTACTCCTTTTTTAAAATGAATATAATTCCCACAATGGGAAGTGCATGGACTCTAGAGCAAGACAGATCTAAATTCAAATTCTGGGCTTTACCTCCTCCTATCTCTGACTTTAATCAAGTTATTCTCATGTATCTAGTAAGTATTGATCCCCACATCTAATGAAAGAGACAGTCACCCCTCAGAGTTAATTCAAGGTTGAAGTAAGGTCACCTAATCTCTAATATGGTATGTGGACTCTGGTAAGTGCTCTAAAAGTGTTAGTGGCCTCCCCTCACCCCAACATCCTTCATCCTCTGAGATAAGAATAGTTCTTTACTGCAGACATAACACATGACTCTAACAATCAGGCTCTCTGAAAACCTTTTCTTTGGTTTGGTGACCTAAGGGGAAGGCCTTGTGTCAGATAACGATTCCTGTGTCAAGACAGGCTCGAGAAAAGCAACCTCTAACCACAAATTGAAGACAATTCCTTATAAGCATCTCTCCAGAGGCAGTGAGCAACAGGAGACTATGCTGACTTTTGACTTTAAAGGCAAGACCTGGATCGAATTCCTCTCTATACTCAGAGCACCTAGCAAAGGCCCTGGCACTGGCCAGTGAGCAGTATTAGACATGTGGCCCAACTCATTCAAGGCAAAATTCCTTCTTGAAGATTTTACAACACAAAAGACAAAAATAAACACATTCATATCTGATCCTGTTTCTTCTTTGTTTGTGTGTTTGTTTTTACCACAGTCCCTAGAGATACAGACTTGACCTAGGAAAGAAACAAGCTGCACCACCTCCAGCAATGGTTCTGAAAAGGCACTCTTCACACACTTATCTGCTGAAGCAGTGACTCATGAAATTCACAACGTGCTAAGATTCGGTGAGAAACACTTCATATAAAATTAACATAAGCAAAAGGTTACTTGAGGGAACACTGCACTACTTTTTTAGGTGACCCAGTTATGGCTAAATTTGGAAAGTTGGCAAGGCTGATTCTTCCCTTTAAAACAGATCTCACAGAAATATAAGATACTATGAAGACACAGGGCCCAGTTTTTTTGCCATGGCATCCGTGGTGAGTAGGGCCACTTGACAAAGCCAGACACTGTGGATGTGTCTGGTCACTTCAGGTTGACACTGAGATAACGGTTTTCTAGAGTACGCTTTGTGAGACAGAAATCAGACGACAAATCAAACTACAAACACTTAAACAAAAACTTAAATAGTGATAAGTATATGCCAAGCACTGTTTCAAGTGCTATGTAAATGTTTATTCCCATAATAACCTTATGAGGTACTTACTATTATCCTCTCCACTTTTTAAATAAAGAAATTCAAATGGAAAGAGGGCCACACATCTAGTAAGTGGCACAGGGCCACAAATTTAGTAAGTCGCAGAACCTGAATTGAAACAGAGGCAGTTTGGCTCCAGAATCTGTGTTCTTGATCCCTACACTCCCTCTTAATGCTACGTGATGTTATTACATATAGTAAGAGAACACCTATCATTTGGTTTCTGGCACAAAGTGCCTCTGGGAGGCAATGCATTGGAGTGGTTTAGAATGCTGACTCCAGAGCAAACTGCTTGGCTTGAATCCTGCATTCTGATCTCAAGAGCTAAGTAAGTGTTCATGGGTAAATTAGTTAACCTCTCTGTGCTTCGGTTTTCTTATCTATATATTGGGTACAATAATAGACCCTATCTCAGTGGGTTTGGAGGACTAAATGAGTTAATACCTATAAAGTGCTAAAAACATCACTTGAGAAGTAGTAATAATAGTCAATAGTTGTTAAGTGTTATTGTTTATTAAAAAGAGAGATACTATCTTGTCTCTGAGTCACAAAAGAAGCACCATAATTCTCACAGATTTTTGTGAGAAGACATATGTGGTTGGAAAAATATAAACTGTGCTATCTGATGAACTTCAGTTAAGATCAACCCAAGCCAATGGAAACCTTGGGAAAGGCACTTCATTACACTAGGCCTCAGTTTCTCCAACTGCAGATGATTAACACACCTCTGCCATAGGTGGGATGAAAATTATGAGTCGATATGTATAAAAATATGGAAAATGAAACCTTTGATTACTGATAATTTGGTAATCAAATAGGATTATCAGATTCCCTGCCTTCCCTTTTTTGTGATTGGATATACTAGGAGAGGATGTTGAGCGAATTAGCCAAACTCCAGCATCTTTTGCCAACATAAAATGACTCACGGACTGGCAGCATTTAAAGGTTAGGCCCTTTAATAGCAATCTCAGTATTTAAGAATATTTTAAATTATCTATAAGAATATAATTTGGAGACAATCTAAATGTTCAGCAATAGGGGGTATGGTGATTAAATATATGCTCTGGAATAGGTTATTCTATGCAATCCTTTAGAATTATGCTTTTTTTGCCTTTAACTCAACAATTCCACATTTATAAATTTATCTTATGGCATACTAATACTTGTATGCTAAGATATATATGTAAGGATTTTAATGTAGCAATATTTATAATAGCAAACAGCTGGAAGTAATCCAATATTTATCAGTGGGGCACTGATGGAATACATAAAATGAGATATGTGGATGATACTGAAGGAAAAAGCTTTTCATGATGCCACCTCTAAATACTGCCAGTAATATTTGTTTTATTCCTTATATTTTTATATTTTATAACTTTTCTATAAGCATACTAATATCATAAAATACTAATTATTATTATTCTGTAGTGAGCATATATTACTTTTGCAACCAGGTAACAAATATTCTTTTAACGTTTTTAGCAGGATTTTTTGCCCTTAATACTTCCTATGAGTCCTTTAAATAAAGCAAACGTTTTTAAAAAACATGACAATTTCATCAATATAGTCATATCACTAGGTCATAAAAGGTTCCAGATAGTGACCTAAACCAGAATTATCTTGGAAGAAAAGTCAGGTGGATTGGTAGGTCCTACACTGACAGACACAAAATCTACTCCACTAGTGATGAATAAAGGGAACAAGGGGTAAGCCAATGGTGGAGGCCTGAACCACCTGGTCAATGGCAAGTCCCTCCCCTGGCCTGGCCTCCAGGAACTGATGACGGTGTCCTTGTCCTCCTCACCTTTGCTTCCCTGGCCTTGCCAATCCCACTTTTGTAGTTTCAGCCTATTCATCTTTTCTGGGAGAGGTGGCCCAACCCAAGGGTAGCAGCTTGAGTGTGTAGCACAGGTCATTCATTCCCAGACCAGCATCCCAGTCATACATAGCCACAGATTACTTTTGTACCTTTTCTCCCTCTGGAATTCATACATGCTGTTTCCTCTGCCTGAAATATTCTCCTCCCTCTCCTGCCAAGTTTCTTCACCTGGATCTTTCTTCTTTATTTATCAACTCAGGTGCCTCCTACTCTAGAAAGTCTACCTTAACACATTAGTCTGAGATATGTGCATCCATCATCTGATATGACATACACACACACACACACACACACACACATACACACACATAAATACATGATATGTTTCCCAATGGTTTATGCCTCTAATTGAGCTAAACACTCCCTATTCAAATTTACTATTTACTTACTGGTTTCTCAAATAGTACTGTCAAATTTTTGAGGCCGAGGACCCTGTGTTATTAATAGTTTTGTCCTTAGTACCAATCAAAGTTTTGGCATATAGTTTGAGGTCAGCAAATGTTTATTTTATTGTATGAATAAATGATGAATGTTAAAGACAGCAGACAAAGGTCCATATGCCAGTATTTTCTACATCTACAATAAAGAAAACGCCATTTGCTAAGAGGAAAAGGAAGTGCTGAGTAGTGACTGGGCAACCAGGGTTCTTAACTATTGAATAATATGATTAATAGCATATACAGCTGAACAGGGACAGTTCATGAAGTCCCTGGAAGCTTGATGGGGTCAGATGCTTGAAGAAGCTTAAAATTCTATCATTATTGGTCTCCTGCCTGAAACTCTTTCCTTTACAACACTAATTGTCACCCAAGTGCCTCTATGCTACTATTTTTAACAGTGGCCCAAGTGGTGATGCCAAGAAACCAGTAATTAAAATCATTTTTTTAAATAGCTGATGATTCAGTTATACACATAACTCCACCTCTTAAGAAACTTAAATGAGGAGTGACTACAAAGAATTTTCTGTGCCCTTCTTGCCCAAAGAAAGATATTTTCACCATCAGTAGACTCCAAAGAGAAAGCAAAGACTATATAATACTATTATGCCAAAGATGTTCATAGCAATGTTGTTTATGCTAGTAAAATATCTGAAGCATCTAAATATACAGCAATGGGAAGAGTTGTAAAAATAATGATGCAATGGAAACATTACAGTGAGATTTTTTTTTCAAAAAGATACATCATTTTTATTTTTTACAACTATTTTGAAGAATAATTGACTAACAACAACCTATTTAAAGTGTACAATTTAGAAGTTTTGAGCCATCCAAACATCTATGAAACCATTAGTTTAATTAAGATAATGAACATATCCATTGCTCTCAAAAGTTTCCTTTGTACTCTTTCCCTTTACAACTTTTCTCATCCTCAAGCAAGTTTTCTGTCACTACAGATTAATGTTAGTTTTCTAGAATTTCATATTGAGGGAAGTATATAGTATGTACTCTTTTTTAGCCTGGTATTTCTCATTTGATATACTTATTTTGAGATTGACCTCTGTGTTGCATGTGTCAATAGTTTATTTCTTTCTCTTGCTGAATAGTATTTCAATGTACGGAAGTGTCACAATTTTTTTTTTTTTCAGGAGAATATTGATGTATATTTGGGTATTTCCACCATTTTGCTATTACAAATAAAATGCTATGAACATTTAGGGAGAAGTAATCATTGACTTATGTAGACATATGCATTCATTTCTCTTCAGTAAATACCTAGGAGTGGAATGACTAAGTTGTTTAGTAGATAATGTCCATGATGACTAGCAATGTGGAAAGTGCTTGTGGTGTGATACTAAGTATTATATAAAGGAAAGATTTAAACATATTCATATGAAAATAAAAATAAGAAAATACACTAAAGCTAGAGTGGTAGTTTAATTTGTGTGGTAAGACTAAAGGTAATGTTATTTTCTTTTCTTAGTTCATAAATATTTTATAATATGGTTATGTTCTTTTTAACTTTTTTTAAATAAAAAGGAGTGATAATATTTGTCAAGCAACTGCTATGTATATACACATACACACATTCCATTTTGTCTTTACAACTTCATAAGACAATTTTTATTGGTTCAGTTTTCACAGATGACACAATCTGGACTCAGAATGATTACATCATGTGCCCAATACACCAGAGCTAGTAAGTGGTGTGGCTGTGATTTGAGTCCAGGTCCACTTCACAAAAAAGATTTTGCTTATTCCAATATGTAAATTCTTAATCAGGGATAGCAGCTCATATATCTTTATAAAATGGGGTATACAGTTGGAACCTCATGAATTTCTAAATGCAAATATAAATGATCAAGCTTCTGTTGAACAACTCTGTACTGTGGTGCTCCGTGAGGCAGTTGGGCTGATCGAGAACACTGCAAGACGCTGGGGACTGGCTTGATCTATTTTGGAATCCTCCTAGCAACACTATCAGGACACCTGCTCTCTCTTGAGGAACTAAGACTTCACAGGATGTTCAGGAAAACGAAATCAGGAAGGAAATATGGATATTTTATATTAAATAATACCATGAGATATTTTAAAAACACCAGATAACAGTTTATCACAACTGTATTAGGAAAAGAGTCTCTGTGATCTAAGTCATCAAGGAGACACTCTGTTAATGGCAATTTCCCACAAAAATTTCAGACTAGGCTAACAGATACAGCCGATTCCCTTCAGAGGAGAGAATTGCTGACTCTTCCATGTCCTAGCTACTCAGCTTGGACAAGGTATTGAACCCCCTCTGAGATTTGGTTTCTTCAACTGTAAGGTAAAGAAAATGGTATCTATTAGAATAATTTATTTTGCTGGTTAATTGAGAAAACACACGTAACAGTTATCATGGTGCCCTGCACACAGTGACCACTCACTAATTATCAACTACTATTGCCATAGTTGTTTCACTGCTTTTACTAAATACCACAGATACAATGCCTAATTGCCAAGACAAAATGATGAGCTGAGAAGCATACAAATTAAAAGTTTTTTATCCTTCTTTAGAATGCTTCAATCTCTTTCAGACCCTACTACTCTAAAACTTGCTACCTCAAGTCATTAAACCTAACAATGGAGATTCCTTGCCTAAGAGCAGCTAATGATCACACTTAGAGAACTCACATCAGAAAGTACATTCTTAGGTTGAAGTGACATCATATGGTTACCAAGTTGGAGGCAGTCATTTATAATACTTTTACTGATCCTCTCTTTCATATTTGTAAAATGGGACCTTGCCTATGGATCTTATGTTATTTCTGTAATCAGATGGAATAAGAGATGTGAACACATTTAATAAACAGTAAACAACTGTGAATATGTAACAACAATTTCAGTGAAGTAAGATAACTAGCACTGTATATTATTCAATCATTTATTAATTTTTTCAACAAATATCTTTTGATTGCATAGTATGGGCCTTGAACCCTTCCAGGTGATAGGAAAATAAATGGACAGTAAGTCCAGTAAGTAGAAGCAAGCTATAAACCAATAAGTGCTGTGGTGATATAAAATAATAGAGGCTGGGAAGATTGGGAAAATGATTATCTTTAGGGAGAGGTGGAGAATGTCAGTGGTGGCTTTATGAAAGAGGTAATGTCTGAGCTGACACTGCAGCATAAGCCAACAGAAGAAACCGTGTGGTCAAAAGAAGACATGTAAAAACCTGACACACTTGTGGAAGGGGCAATTAAAATCAAGGTCAGAGAGGTAAGGAGAAGCTAGATCATGATGTGCCTACAGACAAATGTTATAGTGTTTGAATTTTGACTAATACCAACAGAGAGAAATAGGTTTTACATAATAAAGCAGATTAAATTTGCATTTAGAACAATCTTTCTGTCAGTGAAGTGAACTGTAGTCAGGGAGACTAGTTGTCTTGGAGTTAGACAAGTAGGTGCTACATAGTGAATGACAAATATATATACTTTTTTTTTTTTTACCTGTTTGTTGATCTTTAAAATATCCCCCTGTGTATTTGACAAAGCTGTTATGATAACAAAGTCATCTTGAGATTATGTGAGTGGTAGACTTTTATAAGATGAAGAATGCTATATAACACAAGATGTGTCATGATTACTGTCATTTTGTCTTGCCACTTTGACCATCTGGACAATCAATTCAGCTACAGCAGCTATAGCAGTTACATCAATTGTGCTATAATCTACATCTGCTGTTACAGGACTTTCAAAGTAGCTATATGAGCCCTGACATGGTTCTTCATTTTTCATGAGTTAATCCAGTAAGAAAGAAATAAATATAACTGATAGAACCCTTAAGTGAAAGCCACACTTAATTTCTCAGCCAAGCACTCAAGCAGGCACTAAATTCATAAAGATGATACAAATTCAATGGAATATTCCCCCCCCATTTATTCTGTCACTTCTAATTGTTGTGAATGACAGCTATGTGAAAACTATGAAAAGTATTATGTGTCATAATTGTAATTCTGGGGTGGAGGAACCAATGAAAAATAAATGTAGGTTTATTGTTATTGGATGAGTCTAATAGCCACATTAAACATGACATAAATTTGATTTGCAAAAGTAACATTGATCAATATCTAACACAAGCATTGCACACATAGTATACCCTCAATAAATACAGACATGGACGCAAACAGAGTTACCGGAACCATCTAACACTAATTACTAATTACTGCTCTTGGTCACCTGAAATGTTAAAGGTATGCAATGTGGTTTTTATTTCTCCAGGTAGCTAATGATTCTTCTCAATTTTAGGCAAACAATACAGTCTTTCAATAAGGCATTATTTGTTAACTGAATTTGTCATTCAGAATAGTAAGTTAACAATGATCTTTCCCTGGACACAGTCCTTAGCTCTACAAGTGTTGTATCCAGGCTGGCTGTCATAGCATATACTCTTCCAGTATCATATCATTTATGTTTTTAGGGCTCATAAAGGGACAGAGCGGCTCTCTGTTTCCATCTAAAATATTGCTATATATCAAAAACCACAAAATAGAGGCTGGTGACCTGATTAAAAAGGGCCCTATGATATTTTGTCTCCAAATTATGTGGGGTTATTAAATTTTTAAAATCCCTACTCACAGAGAAAATTTCAGGATCACATCAGTAAAAAAAAAATAATTCGGCCGGGCGCGGTGGCTCAAGCCTGTAATCCCAGCACTTTGGGAGGCCGAAACGGGTGGATCACCAGGTCAGGAGATCGAGACCATCCTGGCCTACACGGTGAAACCCCGTCTCTACTAAAAAATACAAAAAACTAGCCGGGCGAGATGGTGGGCGCCTGTAGTCCCAGCTGCTCGGGAGGCTGAGGCAGGAGAATGGCGTAAACCCGGGAGGCAGAGCTTGCAGTGAGCCGAGATTGCGCCACTGCACTCCAGCCTGGGCGACAGAGCGAAACTCCGTCTCAAAAAAAAAAAAAAATTCATTCCAGTACCCCATGTAATATTTCCATTCAGTCATTTATCATTCAAAAATAGCCATTCAACATATGCCAGACTTCAATTCTGGGTATAAACGATAAAGAAAAATATATATAGTGATGAGGTTCATGTTCTTATGGAATTTGCCATTCAGTGATCAAGACAGACATAAGTAAGCAAATGAAGATCTTATTACATAGGACAAAAAGTACTATGAAAAGTAAGAACAGGATTGATCTATTTCAGACTGGAATGGAAAAGGGGATCAGAGAAGACCAATCTAAGAAGGTTACATGTGTTGAGATAAGAAGCACAAGAAAGAATCAGCAAGGTAAAAACGTGGGGCAGTTGTAGGAAGGAAGAGCTTAGGTGCCAATTTTCAGTTGAGAAAATCTGGTCTTTGCAGTTACAGATAACCTAATGAGTTTGCGCATTTACTTTCCAATTTAATAAACTATAAAGTTTGTGGGACTGAATTTTGAAATTTGTTTTATGTACAATGAAATATTATTTCAGTAAACAAAGTACTTGAAATGAAATAATTGAATAGGCGGGGGTATTGTCTGAAGTATTGTTAGGATGATGATTTTAAAATAATGATGAGGGTGAATTTTAGCACTATTAGTTGCACGACCATACAGTTTGGTGGCTTTCTATAATTCACAAAGCACTGTCCAGTAAAATAATTTAATTGAAGCCTCTCATAAAATCTCACAGTGATGATGTACTAAGATGAAAAGAGTACTAAATTTTAAATCAGAAAACCCACAATATAGTTTACTACTACTTGTTGGCTGTATAATCTTTGGTAAACCACTTAGGCTCTGAGAATTAGCATCTCATCTAATGAAAAATGATGGTAATAACACTAAAATTGCCTACCTTTGCACTGTCATTATGAAGACAAATGAAATCACTTTTGAGAAGGTGCTTAACACATCTCAAAATGCAATATAAATTTAAGGTATCTGAAGTTTTATTACTGTTAGTTTCATTTTAAAGTGGACAGATAACATTTCCCTCATTTTTCCAATGGGTAAACTAAAGCACAGGAAAGTTAAATAATTTTTGTGAAGAACCATTGCTAGAAATGTGAATCAGATATCATCATTCTAGTTCTTCCTCCTTTCTTCCTTTTTTTTTTTTAAATTATACTTTAAGTTTTGGGGTACATGTACAGAACATGCAGGTTTGTTACATAGGTATACACATGCCATGGTGGTTTGTTGCACCCACCAACCTGTCAACTACATTAGGTATTTCTCCTAATGCTATCTCTTTCCTAGCTCCCCACCCGCAAACAGGCCCTGGTATGTGATGTTCCCCTCCCTGTGTCCATGTGTTCTTATTGTTCAACTCCCACTTATGAGTGAGAATATGCAGTGTTTGGTTTTCTGCTCTTTGTTAGTTTCCTGAGAATGATGATTACCAGCTTCATCCATGTTCCTGCAAAAGACATGAACTCATCCTTTTATATGGCTGCATAGTATTCCATGGTGTATACATGCCACATTTTCTTTATCCAGTCTATCATTGATGGACATTTGGGCTGGTTCCATGTCTTTGCTATTGTAAACAGTGCCACAATAAGCATACGTTTGCATGTGTCTTTACAGTAGAATGATTTATAATCCTTTGGGTATATACCCAGTAATGGGATTGCTGGGTCAAATAGTATTTCTGGTTCAAGTTCCTTGAGGAATCGCCACACTGTCTTCCCAGTAACGGGATTACTGGGTTAAATGGTATTTCTGGTTCTAGATCCTTGAGGAATCGCCACACTGTCTTCCACAATGGTTGAACAAATTTACACTACCACCAAAAGTGTAAAAGCATTCCAATTTCTCCACATCCTCTCCAGCATCTGTTGCTTCCCTTTTTTTAATGTTTTCATTCATTCAACAAACATTAGACTATTAGGATGGCCATATAATTCATCATTAACAATGGGCACTTTTGAAAATAAAAGTGAGCACTACCAATGGATACACTGGGAAGAAGGGAGGTAAACACCAAGACTCGTCTGGAAACCTAACACAACTGGAAACCTAATTCATATGGTCACCCCAAGTATTATGCACTGGAAATCAAGGAATAAACAAAAGCAGCCTTTGCCCTAAGAATGTAATTTCAAAAACAGGCAAAATCAGTGTTGTAAAGGCTAAAATAGGTATGTGTAGGTAGTTATGGGCATTTGAAAGAAGGGCACTTACACTAGTCTTGGGGGTTAGAAAACATTTAACAAAGGAAGTGATTTGTGCACTGAAACTTAAAGGCTGAAGTATCCTGGTAGATAAATAGTAAAAAGCATCTGAAGCAGCAGTAAAAAGTGTGTCATATTCAGGGAATTGTAACTATTTGGGGAGGAGCATATAGGTTCATATGAGTAAGTAGAAGGGAAGGAGCTTGGAGAAGTCCAAAGAGGTTGAACCTGGGGTCTTGATGCTTTTGCTAAAGGGATTGTACTTAATTCTGGGGGCTACAGGAGGATTTTGAAGCAGGGAAGCAACACGATCAAAATCTATATTAAAAAGTTACCACTTCCATCATTACAGAACACAAGGCCCTCACTCTGGTGGGTACTCCTGCTATAATACATCGATGTTTTTAATAAATTCTAACCATCATCCTTTTAATGAATCTTAGCCATGTAAGAATGTGAGAAAAATAAGCAAGAACAAACCAAATGACACACAAAATCCTATCAACTAAAACCAGAAAAGTGGGCTGTAGCAATATGAAAGCTAGCATGCCATGAGGAAAAATAGTTCTTTTGGGTCTGAGATCAGAAAATTTGAGAATCTAAAATTAAGCAGGACTCTTAAAAGAGACCAAAGTGATTCCAACTCAGAAGAGTCTTTTGGCTCCAATCAAAAACCAAGTCTAAACTTCTCTGGAAGAAAACATCTCCATGTTGACCCTGAAAATTCCCACTATTTAAGTCCAGCAAAAATATGAGATCACCATCAAGGAGATAGGATGAAACAGACTACTATGAGTGAGAAAGTGTAGAAACAACAACAGATGTAGACTTACAAGGACTTTAGATAGTAAGATTATCAGACACATAATTTAAAATAGCCATGAGTAATGTTTAAATAAATAATAAAGAAAATATTTTAAAACATCAACAAATCCACTATCCAAGAAGGAGATTGTAAACAGACCTCTTTGACACATTGATAGATGATGTAGGTAAAAATTTTGTGAAGGTATAGAAGATTTGAAAAATAGAAATAATTAATAAACTTACCTAATGAATATAATTATAAACTTGCATCCAATAATTACAGAACACACGTTTTCCTTAGGCAAACAAAGAATATTGACAAAATATTCATGACATTCTAAATTAAAATAAATCAGAGAATAGTTACCATAACAAGTTTTCTAGATACTATGTTATTAAATTAGAAATTAATAACACAAGAAAGAATTATTTGGGAAATTTTTTAAAATTCTAAATAACCTGGCTCAAACAAATAAATCTTTGTAAATAGGTGGGTTGGAATGTCAATTTAAAATACTGCATACCATATATTATGTAATACCAAAGCACCTAAAATATATTGAAATAAATGTATAAATGTATTGTAATTTAAATTGTTAACATAAAAGAAAATGGCAGAGGTCAATGTTACATCCATCTGAAACATTTATTTTACAACAGGTTAAACCCCCAAAAGTAGAGTTAATAATAACAGCAGAATAATAAAATTAAAACAAAAATAATAGTAAAAATAAAAGAATGAAAAAAGAGAAAATGACAACACTAGGGATACAAAGTTGCTTGAACTAGCACACCTCAATCAAAGTCATCACATTAACAGAATAGGGGAGAAAAATAATGATCCTCTCAATACATACAGGAGTAAAGAGATACTATTCTTTATCAACAATAACAACAACAAAAATGAAGAGACCTGATAAAAAGTTTCTCAAAAGTTTTTCAAAATTAATGATATTTTTCAATGTGAAATATTTAAGAAGTTATAAATTTTTATTGAAAGACATTAAAGATCTAAATAAATGCAAAAATAGTCTATATTTATAAATAGAAAAATTCAATATTATAAGAAATCAATCTTCCCAAATTAACTTATAGGTTCAAAGAAATTCCAATAATAATCCCAATAAGAATTTTTGCAAAAGTTTCCAAGTTCATCTAAAATGCACATGAAAGAATAAAACCTAAACAGAGACACTTCTGAAGAAAAATAAAATGGAAGAATTTGATCTAGTAGACCCATTTTAATAATAATTTAAATTTTTACTTAATATAATAATAATTTATTATAAAGAATTTTAAATTAATATAGTATTGATTTGGCACAGAGATAAACAAGCTGATCATGAAACAGAATAGAGAACATAGAAACAGGCTCACATAGTATGGAAATATGATATAGGACAAAGTGAGCATTGCAGATAAGTAAGGGGGAAGAAGAAAGAAGTGTTATTTAATACATATTGCTATGAGAAATATTTAGTTATTTGGAAAATAAGAATACAAAAGAATCAACACCAGACTGATTAAATACTTTAATATAAAAATATTAGTTTTATATCTTTATGATCTTGGGATAGGAAAATATTGCTTAAATAACACAGAAAATGTGTCAACTATAAAGAATAATTTTGACCATATTAAAATGAATAACTTAATTTACAAAGTGGGAGAAGATATCTGCAACATCTATGATCAATAGTGGATAGTATCCTGAAGATACAAAGAACTCTTAAAAGCCAATAAGAAAAAGATAATACAATACAGATGTAAGCACAGAGCAATAAACCATTATTTTGCAGAAGCAGACACATGAATGCTGAATAAAGACATTTTTAAAATCTCAATAGTAGTCTTCATTCTGATAAAGAAAGAACTCAATGATATTTTGCACTTCATAAGTCTGACAAAATTTTGTGTTGATGATATGAACAATGCAAACTCCTAAACACTTCTAGTAGGCAGATGAATCTACAACTACTTTGGAAAACAATTTGACGTGATCTTGTCAAGTTGAATAGGTGAAAACCACATGACCTAGTAATTTCAATCCTAAGTAAACTCTTGTGTACTGATATCAATAAATATGTGCAAAAATAAATGTTGCTGTATTGTTTGCAGTACCAAAAATTGGACAGAATTGAAACATCTATTAGCAAGAGCATGGATAAATGAATCAATATTATCCCAGAAATATTGCACAGAGTAGAAATTAACAATATACTACTACATGCAAGAATGGGGATGACTTTTAAAAACATTAATAAATGAGAAAAGCAAATTGCAGAAGATGAAAGCACATAAATAGAATTAGGGAATGGTAAAACGTACCCTCAAAGGTAATAGCAATTATTCTAATTCTTAACTTGGAGGAGGGGCTCATGGTGTCGGTTTTATTATTATACTATATCATTTCCACACGTATATTTTAGTTATTAAATATAACAGAGTAAAAACTATGGAAGTTTCTTTATACAAAATTTAAATGTAGAAAAATTACTCTGGCTACTGTGAGAAGAATGAATTGGAGTAGAGGAAGTCTGGAACCTGGGGGTTAATTAGGAGATTATTGTCATGCTGAAGATTATGGTGTTTTTAAAAAGATAAGCACTAGCTGTGAGTATGGAGAAGGAATAGATGGATTTCCCCAATGAGCGACATCACCGTATTATAGATTCGTGTTTTGGCCTGAAAAATAAATGAGCCTCCCATGTATGCCTCATTTGCTCACTCACTGATTGAATCAAATATTTATAGGAAGTCAGAATTAATTTAGGCACATAGAGAAACTTGCTAAGAGGTCACCAATAAGATCTTGGAAAGAAATAAATGTACGAGCTATCTGGAAGAGAACTAAAAGCAGGGGCTGCTGGCTGACTCACTAATTGATTGGTCAGTTCCTACTAATGGGTGTTTGCAATTACCTGCGCAAAGCATCCAAGTGGGCTGCTGGGGCTTTTAAGACCAGTATCAGTAATAACTGTGTCATGGGAATAGTGCAGGGGTGACAGTGTGGCTATAAGATGCTTGGGGGAAGGGTGGCAGGAGGGATTTATTTGCTCAGAACACTGCCAAGCTGAAAACTGTTAGCACACTAGGCTGGAAAACTTCCACATATCCAGCAGAGTAACCTATAAATAGGAAGTTGCTTGTTGAAATTGTACATTAATAGTACAGCATTTTGAAGCTGTTATTGGACTCCTTAAGGGTCAATAAGTAAGTGAAAAAGTACGGACCCCACTTTCCCACTTTACACATCAAAAGGGGCATTGTTTGATATAGTTTATGATTTAATAGTTTGTCCAGAGAATAGGCTGCTTTGTATTTAGATTTTGCTATGAAAGCAATCTTTGGAAAACCTAGCATGATTAAGGGCATAGAAAGTGTCTTCCTTTATGTCAGAGAAAAAAATATTATATTTTGGAAGTACCTTTATCCTGAATAAGTTTTTTTCTCACAACGTTCATAGATAAATTAGTATACTTCCAGTTCACCACCAGAAATAGTCTTTCTTGATAGGGGCATATGGCTGTATAGAATGCTATACAACATGCTCTCACAGCAGCACAGATTTACTGATATTGGGCATTATGAGTGTAATCAGACCGACTACAAACATTCTTGGATATGAAATCCAAAAGTCAGATTCCTTCATAAGAGTCTAATCCCACAGTGGACTGAAAACTTCATACATCAGTCCTGCTTACTGAATAGTATCAACTTTTGCACACACTGATTTTGAGAACCAATGGGACCAGCAACACGTGTTAGGTGTTTCGCAGAAGTGGAGGGGAGAACTAGGGAGGCTTCATAGCAAAGGTGACTATTGAGCTTGTGATTGAAGGATGAGAGCATTCTATGTGGGTTGGAACTAATATTCCAGGCAGAAGAAATGGCATCAAGAAAACATTAGACATGGTCAAAGAATGAGGAAAATTTACTATGGCTATAGCTTAGAATTGAAGGATCAAAATGGTGAACCGAGACCTAAACATGGAAAGCTTTGAATGCCATGTATATTCTAGGTCAGTTTTGCCAGAGACGGAGGATATCAGCCACTGTGATAGTTCCTCAAAACTCTTTCAAATCTATGCTGGCTATGGTGGTATAGAGAAGCTTGAGAGATAAACCAGTCTCTGGAAATTTTACCATTGTGGTATCCCTTATATCAACTTCCTCCTTTTAGTTCCATAGCTTCCAAGCTAGTGCAGGCCCTTATTAACTCTAGCCTCTTAACTTTGCACTCAGTCTCTCTCCAGGGGATCCTATCAATTGTATGAAGAGTACTACCCCAAACACCACCCTTTTGATTATGCTGCTCTTCTGCTTATCATTGAATGACTCTCTACTGATGACTGGATATATCCCAACTATTAATAACTTTGTCCTGAGTTTTCCTACCTACATGTATTTACTTACGCCATTCCCTCCACCATGTGGAGGATAATCAAAGTAATGACCCCACCTTTTTTCAAGAGGGAACTGGGAGGTTTTCTGATCTCTCCGACACAAACTTGCTTCCTCCCTATCAAAATTCTACTCATTAAACTCCACTCAAGGAAAATTCTTTCCATGAAACCTTCCCAGATCTTTCCAGCTATGTATAGTAATAATCAGTGCTTACATAGCACTTTCTAGCTTGTATAACACTTTATAGCTCATGGATCACTTATATCGTTGAAAGTATGGCAGAGAAATATTATTATATTACACAGTTTTACAGATGAGGGAAGGATTAGAGAGGTTCAATGACTTAGTGTTAATCATGGATCTTCTTACTCCAGATCTCATAGTCTAAACTCTGTACAACATTCCTCTGCATTTGAATTCTTGAGAAATATTAACTACATACATTTTAATAGTTACAACCTCAATTACTTGTTTTTAATACAATGCATACACATAGTATTTAATAAACAAATGCAATGTCAATGTACCTAATTCAAATGATTCCAATCTAAAATAGACACTGGCTTCTTCCCTACCACCACAGTGTACATATGGCTTTCCCACCTTAATGAGAACATTTTTTCTCTTCATGTGTTGTGCAATTACCTCAGTATTGCAACACATATTATACTGTAATTCATTTATTATCTTAACATTATTCTCTGCTAGGTCCTAAAGTAGTCCAGTGCTTGCAGTACATTTATTTGTGTATCTCCAATGCCTTACTAAATGCTCACACACAGTATGTACTCAGGGATTATTTATTGAGATGCTAACTAGAATAATGCACCATAACAGATAATCTTGGAATAATGTAGGATATGGTCAGACATCCATGTGTTGGATTATTCTACTTGAGTAATGATGGGGGGAAGAAATCAGGAGGTGACATGTAGGTTCTAAAAACTTTCCTGATTTGTTTTGTTTTTATTTTTCAAGAACTTGAGAAAGTTCAGCAGTGTATTTTCCTGCTTTTCTTTTATACCATGACTATTTCTACAGAGGATCTGAGGCATTAGTGCCATCATAATACTCCTAATGTTATTACTGCCACTGTCACTAATACCACCACTATATTTACAAGTAATCCTAAAATGGGATAGCAACACTTTTCCTCAATAAGTTATTTCAGTAACTAAATTGATACATATAAAACTTTAACACACTAAAACCTTGTAAACATCTTACAATTGATTGGTATGTAATCATAACATGATTATGTTATTTTTATGATCATTATTAGAACAATGGTCAGAATGGCTACTGTAGTTATAACTCCTATTAGGAGTTCCCATACATTAAGCATTTATTGCTCAGGTACTGTATGAGGTCTACCAAATCATTATTATTAACCTTAACAAAAATCCTCCAAGAGCTTCACTATCATTCCCATTTAATAGAGACAGAAACTAAGGACTAAAGATTTACTCATCAAGCTCTTCCTCACAACATTCCTCCTTGTATTGGTCCTCAGCATTTTCAGTGAACATCACAGGTCAAATAGTGCAAGCACTCCCCGCTTTAACCCACACCACTCCCTCATCTTAAGACTAGCATGACAAAATTATCAAATAATAGTTACCTCTCAGAAGAGAGTCAACCTTTTATTCAAGTCAAAAGTCCTTAAAAATTTGAAGAATGAAACATCTAAAATTTCATATTACTCCCCCTGAAGCCAGTGCATGTTCCTAGGACACTGTTCATCACAGATTACTCTCTACCACAGATTACTTGTTACTGACAACTGCACTAGAAACTGGAAACCGTAATTGGGCTTGATTACCAAATGGCTGCTCCATTTTTTCCTGAACAAGCTGCTTCCGCATTACTTATGACTAGTTCCCATCAAGACTGGGATAATTATGTTATTTCTCTACTCAAGGTTACTCCATATGTGTCACCTAGAAATCAAATCGGCCGGGCGCGGTGGCTCAAGCCTGTAAT
>NW_012114866.1:5485652-5550848 GCF_000951035.1 Colobus angolensis palliatus | reverse complement strand
AAGTCTGGGGTTTCTTCTGGGAGCATCTGCTTGTAACTTCTAGGTACTCTGAGAACACAATCTTATGATCCATGAAATAGGTTTCCTAACTGAAAGCCAGACCTCATCTCTGTTGGAGGAAAATGATAAAAATATTGAAACTTCAGATGGAAACAAAGTTGGCCTACATTACCCTTATTCAAGACCCAAGTGATAGACATTTTCCTAAAAATATCGGTATGTTGAAAATTTGAAGTCTGAGGTTATTCAAAATTTTGACTAATTTTTTGATTCATGAACCTTGTATCTTTCTCATGATGGGCCAGACTATAGTTTAACAGGTGAAAGAAAATCATGTTGTTTGGAAAGGCTAGTCATTTAGATTATAAGAGAACAACCACAGGTGCAGTCTTCTAATCCAATATTTTCTCTTTTCTCTTAAATTTTAAATGTGAAATTTAGTGGGATCCTTAGGTCAGGGATAAACAATTAGGTGCCAAGCATAGAATGTATTTTTCTTTGTCTTCATCACCATTGTCTTTATTGTTTTTATCATAATAATTACGATAGTGTCTGCTATTACTTATTGAGGGTCAACTATTTTGAGACCAGTTTGGGTGATTCAGATCTATTATCTTTTATTATGAAGACAACATAAGGCAGGTGTGTTGCCCCTGCATTAAATAATATGGTCTTCTCTCAACAGTACTAGGAGATATTAAAAGAACATATGTATAAATTATCAGTGGTTTCCAAATTTACATTGTGTGGACTCAGAAGCAGACCATTTTCTGTGAGGAACCTTATCTCTGGTACCCCTGGAAACAAGGTCCTGAGCATGATTCCTCTTTGCTTCAAGACACAACACTTCTAACTTTTGAAAGCTGGGGTGGGAGGGAAGCCATGGGTAACTTGTACAGGCAGTGGGAAGGTCTATGTATCTGGAATCCTCCTCCACATCATTGATTCATCCAGCAAATGTGTACATTGGGAAGCATGTGGGACTTAGGGAAGAAAGCTGGTGGAGCCAGTCACTACCCATGACTCAGAGGTCTGAAGGTGGCAGAGCTTCTTGATATGTGATGCTAAAACATATTTTGGCCTGAAATTCAGAGGAAAAAAAAAAAGAAAGTAAAGATCCAGTCCTTATTAATTAAAATGAAAAAGGCACTGTTTATAAAATCAGCAACAAGGCTGAAGGTAGGGAAACACAAAGTCAGCTCTGCACTAGCAGAGAGGAGCTATGCAAGAGGAACATGTACAGGAGCAGCATCTGAACACAGTATATTAGCAACCTAACATTGGTAATGTCAGAAACATTCATTTTAAACACAAGGCTATGCACAATCATTTATTCAACAGTCTCAGTTGTGATTTATATATTTTGTATCCTGTATCATTTGCTGGTAGTAAATTGTATATAAGGCTTCTTGAATCCACAAAACACAGAAAAATGTCTAATTTCCAATTTCATTTCTGAACTCTTACAGAATTTACAACATATAGTACAAAAATTAAATTAGTACCTAACTGTGAAATTCCATATTATTCTGTTATTATAAATGAACAAATTTTGTAGCATTCTCCCCCAGAGTACTGCAGCAGAAATTTCAGCAAAGGTTTGTACCCAAAAGTAGAAACAGGCTGTGGAGAAAGACAGACCTGAGTTTGAATCTTGCCTCTCACCAGATGTTAGCTATGTAACTGTATTAGACCATTCTTGCATTGCCATAAATATCTGAGACTGGGTAATTTATAAAGAAAAAAAGTTTAATTGGCTCAGAGTTCTTCAGACTGCAAAAGCCAGCATTGCTTGACTTCTGGGGAGGCCTCAGGGAGATTTTCCTCATGGCAGAAGGTGAAACAGGAGCAGGCACTTCACATGGTGAAAATAGTAGCAAGAGAAAGAGGTGGGAGGAGGTGCCACACACTTAACCAGATCTCATGAGAACTCATTCACTATCGCAAGGGCAGCACCAAGCCATGAGAATGCATCACCATGACCTAAACACCTCCCACAGGCCCCACATCCAACATAGGGGATTACAATTCAACATGAGTTTTGGCAGGGACACATATTCAAACTGTATCAGTGACAATGGTAAATTACTAGATCTCCCAAAAGTTAAAATGTCTCTTCTGAAAAATGACAAGATATATATATGTATATATATACCCCCTGAGGAGGTTATTGTGAATATTAATTAGCATAACACCTGTAAAACACTTAACACAGCACCAGGCATAGATTAGGAGCCCAATATTCCTTCTTTCTCTCTATTCTTCTCCTTTAAAATCAATTATTCAACATTGCCAAGGTTATTCCAAGTTTTACATTTATTGAGCACCTACTATATGTCAAGCACTATATTGCATGCTGGCAGTGCAAAAATAAAAATAAAAAGGTTTACAATCTCTGCCCTTGAGAGATTTAGATGTTTGTGTAAATTGATTGTATGTTCCTTAATCAAACTGACCCTTAAACAAATTGTTGATTCAAAATTCTTCCAGTAAGGAAGTTAATAACTATACTCCAAATTATTCTGGAATATTTCTTGTTCTTTATATACCAACATTGACTCTATCGTGCACTTTTATTGTAAGAACTGTATAAAGTTTCCTGATGCATTTTTGCTTATCTTCACATCTTTGCACGTGTTACATCTTCTGCTTAGAAATGGCTTCCACCCTGATATACTTCAAGTCTTTCTCAGAAGCTTTCTTGAAACTTGCATGAATTTTGAAGAGCCTCTCTACTTTCATGACAACCTATGTGAGTTTCTATCTCAGAAGTCACTTGGTGGATTGGAGAGAAAGATATCAGTTTTATGTTTAACTTCTTTATAAAACAGAAACCAACCTGAGGGCAAAGATTTTTAAATTATTCATCTTTGTGTTTCTATGTTTAGCAAAGTGTTCAATGAATAGTTGGTGATCAATAATTGTTAAATGCATAATTGAGTGAAATAATGAATAGTCTGGCTGTGACCAAGATTGAAAAAGAGAACAGATGACCAGTATTCTACAGCACACTAAGCAGGTTTTGTCAGTTCATTTGTCTAGAACAGCCCCCATAGCTTTCTGCACAAGGCCAGGTCTCTCTGGCAAGAACATTTGGTTTCCAAATTACATATTGCACAGCATGAATCCTTCCTTTCCTGCAACCGCCTGTTAATTATAGTGCCACCTTTGCTCTGTCTTTGTCTCAATCTCCTAATCTCTGAGATATAATAGCTGATTTACTTAGTTAGGATTTTCTGACCTTTATAAACAAATTCTGCAACCCCTTCCCACATACATCTTTTTGTAAAAACAATAAAGAAAACAAGAAGTGTCTGTTCAGAGTTCAAAGGTAAAAATAAATATAAGATCAAAATAAAATTGAGACTGAAAAATACTCCCCTTTGTTCCTTTTTGTTGTTGTTTTTATTCACATGTAATTGTAAAAACCAACCTGCTTTAGAGAGTAGCTGTGGGAATGCTGGGGAGCTGTCACTGGAGACTAGCAGCATCTCCAAGCTCTTGAAGCTGACAGCTCCTAGAAGCCGAATGAGAGATTCAACTGCAGAGTTCATTTGATCACACAGGCAGAAGTGCCTAGGAAAAGTTTCTACTCTTCATGTGAAAACTTTGAAGATTTCAAGTTCTTCCTTAGGTTATAATATTTAGCAAGTATTCTAACAATCCCTCTGTCATTCTCTGTTTTTTCAGGAGAGATATTGGGCCCATCTTATTCATTTGTGTGCCCATTACCTAACAGAACTTGGCAAATTAGGTGCTCACATACATACTCAAAAGCTCAGGCAAGGGGATATGACTGAGAAACGGAAGAAGGAAAAGGCAGACAAATGAAGAGAGGGAGAGAAAGTTACAGAGATAGCTGTTAAGGGGGAGAAAAGGAAAAGTAGAGGAAAAGAGGGAGGAAAAAAGAATAAGAGAAAGGGAAAATGGAGAATAAGTTCCTCTACCTTTTTCTCATAAAGTTTACAAGAGATGGAATCTTAAAATAAATATAAAACACCTCCAAAATATTCATAGTTACTGTGAGGGTGAAGTCCCTCTCCAAGCAGTTGTTGACTCTTAGAACCACTGAGGTACAATAGAGACACATTCCAGATATATCATGTTTGCTTTACCTGCCCCTTTCCTTGGTCTACCTAAGAAGGATTTCAGGCTCAAGTAATGAGTGATATTCCTCAACCCTTTCCCTTACTGACCCATCAAGAAATCCTTAATGCCACCCAAGACCATCATCTATTCAGCCTGAGTAGATCCAGTGGTTTCCTAATAGCCTCTAGGGTAGGGGAAAGACAGCAGGATCCTATGTCTGAGTAAATTACTCAGAAGGGGCAACAGAATCTTGTAGAAACCATTTGGAACATTTCTCCAGCCCTCTTTTGATCCTGAGGTTAGGTTTGGGGTAGCTCTTTTTTGCTACTATGACTCTTTCCTCCTTTGATCTGATTTTCAATCCAACTCTCTTTTGCTTTAGAATTTGCTGTGCTCTTCCCTGCAAGGCCTTCATTTTCCTAGCATTTTTAAACATCATAAGAGTTTAAATGTCACTTGTTCTGTGACAAAAGCAGTAACTCTTGATTGTGAGAACTTAACAATAAAAAAATTAAAAATGAATGCATGATCTTATCTATTAAATAGAGCCACTGATAGTATGCTAGACTTTTTAATGCACATTGACACATATATTTATTGTCTTAAGAATAAGATGATACTGTACATAGTTTCTAATCTGCTTTTTCTATCTGAATAATACATTGTAACAATTTTCTTTCATTAAAAATTCACCTCAATATTATTCTGATGGCATAACTCTTTATGTTCCAGCGATTCCTTGTAAGGAAGCAGGGAGTGAAGAAAGCTCTGGAACTCTAGCAGTCAGCCTCACTGTTCACTTCAGCCTGGACTTACTGTTCCTGTTTTTCCTGACATAGCATAGCAGCTAGTCAGAAGTATCACCTTAGCATTTGTTTGGTTTGTCTGTTTGTTTCAGGAAATATGATGCCAATTCTGTGAACTTGGTCTGGGTGATTCTTAAATGCATAAATGCATTTCTCACACACAAAAAATGTTTTGTTTCTACTGTGAGCCATCCCCATGGAGTATCAATGTAGAAAAATGGGTGTTTTAATGGTAAACAAGGCTACCAAAAGTAATGGCAGGGAGCACATTGCAAATAATTCACTAGATTATGTGTGTTCCTTATGGAACAGAGACTCTATCTTCTCTATTTTTATTTCTCTCAGGCTTAGACCAGTTATTAGCCTATAAAAAAAATCTAATCCATTAAGAAATGTTTACCTAATGAATGAATGAATAACTAAGAGAATGGGCATAAATGATAATTAAGAAGACTGGTCATAGGATAATAACATTTCCTGACACTATCACATTATTTTGGGAAAAATAAACAGTGTGCTATAGAGAAAATGATTTAAGATTTAGATAAAAATTCATCTTAAGACACATAACAGAAATACAGCATTACTAATCCTCTGTTTTCTGTCAAATTGTCACAACAATAAAATGTCCTTACAGAAATGTTGCTGTGATCAAATGAGATGAAGGTGTAGTGAACCAAGGAAACCTGGAACTTCAAAGTGTCATAGGATCTCAGCACCAAGACGATATAACAATAGGCCATACTTCACTACCACCCCCCTGCCCAATACATACACATAAAAAGACAACAATAACAATACAACAAAATAAATATCTTCACTGAAAAGAAAGTTTTAAAATGGGTGGCAAGGAACATGGGTACCAGCTGGTGCTATTTCAGGTAACATGAAATAGTAGAAAAAATGATGGACTTAGGAGACAGACCTAGGCACAAATTTTGGTTCTACCACTTCTTAGCTGTATAATTTTGGTCAAGTTGTTTACTTCTCTGTCATAGTTTTTTCTTTGGTAAAATTTTTATAACAACTGATGCTTCCTGGGATTATGATGAGAACTAAATAAAAGGATGAGAAGTCACTAACATCATATGTATTCAATAAATGTCATTTCACTCGCTTTTCCTCACTGCCACACCCCAGGCTTTGCCTGAACCAGTGAGAAGAAGATGTTATTTATACTAAGCAGTTTTGCCTAAGGCCTTGCCCACTAGCAGACCTGAATACCAAACTGCCAAATGGAAGTTTTCTGTGTTGAAATATGTATACCAGACTTCAAATACAGAACTCAGAGGTTATTCTATCAAAAGCTTAGCACTTGTCAACAAGAACAGCAGACTCCAGAAATCCTGTCAGTCTTGCTTTTTTTTTTTTTTTCCCCAAGAGAGAAGCAGACAAATCCTCATTGATCATTCTACCGAGGTAGCTCTAACCCTCCAAAATAATATATTTAAAATCGTAGGTTATTTTATCATGTTTGAAGAAAAAAAATTACTGGAAATAAGAATCTTTATTCACTCTTTTAGTTTTAAGGTCAGTTGACCTAGAAAAAGAAGAGTGCTCCCTTTGATACTAGAGTGAAACTGACTGAAAAGGAAGAGGTACACTGGAACATGTAAATGTGATACCATTTTACAAATGGAACTAAAAGGAGCATTTACCATAGTAAGCTGACAGCCTTTAGTAAAGTCAGGTTTAAGTTTGAAGAGTTCCAACTTCCACTAAGTGAATCATGTCTAGCAGTGCAGACAGATGATTCAAGCAAATTTCAGATCATTCTTCTGATACGGTTAAGCCATCCCTGAAGGTAAATGTTAAAACTATTTAATAACTGAAGCTTCAGGCTTTGCAGCTTGGGCTTTGCCCTTAGACTTTTTGGTTGCTACTGGAAATAGGATTATATTTTAAACTTTCTTGTATCAGAAAAAGCAACACTCCAAAATTTTTACATCCTTTAGTTTTACTGCAAGCAAGCTCCTGTCTTTGGGTAATATGGATCTTTGCTATTCACAAATAAAAGGACACATTAAATGTATGCCTTCTTCATAAGTCGGTAGCTATGAATGACTTTGAGCAATTCCATAGCTTTTATTTCTTGAGTAAACTCCTCAGCATCAAATAGGACTCTGCTCCTGAGATGAAAAGAAGAAAGGCTGGGTACTCAGAATAATTCCAATAAAATGATGTTTATGATCCATGTATATTAACAGTGTAGCCATTTAGAGAAAGTCGGGGCTATTTATAATCATTCTGGACTTTCTCCAATCAATTATTTCCCTGTTTGAAACTCTTCAGTTGCTCTTATTTTTAGAACAAAGTTCAGACTCCTCAGCTTATTATTCAAAACTTTTCTTGATCTGGTACTTTCCTACCTTTCCCAACAACATCTGAAACTCTCACTTTTTCTCCCTGGAGATTTCGTTTCAGCCACATATAACTACCAGCCATTACCATGACTTCTCTGTGCTTTTTTCTAACCTGTTTCCTCTTTCTGGGATATCCTCCTCTTCTCACCCACCCATACCTCCTGCAACACAGATTTCTGGGGACTAAATATACCCTACTCATTCATTAAGAATCAACTCGTGCACCACTTACTCCAAGAAACATTTCTTGACCGCCTCCTCTTCCCCTCTCCCTGGACAACAGGAATCTGTCCTCTGGTCTCCCACAACATTGTTTATTTTTATCATAGCATTTCTTACTGTGTATTACGACTATTTGTCAAAAAAAATGTTCCTTGAAGGTAGGCTCTGTGTCTCATTCTTCATTAAATCTTGATACAGAGCCTGTCACAGGGCAGTTGCTCAATACACTGTCATTGTTGTTGACGAATGCTGACTATGGGCCAGGCTTGTTTCCTAGAAACATACAAGTTTAGGACCATCCTTATGATGCAGGGACTGAATAAATCACACATACTGGCCTGCTCTCATTGTTGGGTTCTTAGTAAAATTTGGACTGAGTGAAATAACAAAGGCAGCTGTAACAAGAAAATAATAATAATAATAAGCAAGTACTCACAGGCAGCTTGCTGTCTCACTGCAATAACTGAAGCAGGATAACGAGGAGACCAGAATTATTGGCACATTTAGCCATATTCTTTAAAGAAAAAAAAATACATACATACATACATACATACATACCAAAAATGCTCTGTACAGCTGCTCTATTTGCACTTGAGGCATCTGCAACTTAGACATTAAAACGTATGTGAAGAGTATGTCAGGCTATTTGGGTTGAGAAACCTGGATGTGAGATCCCACTTTGTTTGTAACCATCTGTATTGTCCACAATCAGCCCCTTCATCTCCCTGGTTCTCAGTTTCTTCCTTTTACATGATCTTTGATCTCCTTTATAGTTCAAAGGTCTCATTCATTTTGACATTCTGAGCTGGTAGAGACCCTGACACACATAAAGTATTCAAAAATACATGATAGTTAAGTTTAGCCTAAACTATCTACTTATTTTAAGTTCATACTAAAGATTTCTTCATATATAGTGGACTGTAACTTAACTGGATGTGTAAACAGAGTATAATCTACTCTTTCATCAGTCAGTTTCAGCCAGTCACAGACAGACAACTATGCAAACTCTGTTCAAATAAGGCAAATTCCAAGTTGTAAACCACCCAGCTGTTTTTGTATCTTACTTTCATTTTCTATATGTCACCTTCATTTTTCTGTCCATAAATCTCTGACCATATAGCTGCCCAGAGTCTCCCTGAACCTATTCTGGTTCGAGGGACTGCTCGATTTGTAAATTGTTCTTTCTCAATTAAACTTTGTTACATTTAATTTATTCAAAGTTATCCTTCTGACTAAACGAACGAATAAATGTCACTCTCCTTCCCTGTATGCTTTTGGGGTTTTGCAGAATGAGCCACAAACCATGATAATGAACTTGACGGAGGCTGTGTCCTACAAGCATTAAGAACTTCAGCAGCTCCCACTTTCCTCTCAATCTGCTTGAACAAGCCATTTAACGAAGTAGCACTGGAGCACAAATTGGGGAAATGCTGGACATCCTCAAGGCCAGCAAGGAAATGGAGACACAAC
The DNA here is from genome assembly GCF_000951035.1 of Colobus angolensis palliatus. Lineage (NCBI taxonomy): Eukaryota > Metazoa > Chordata > Mammalia > Primates > Cercopithecidae > Colobus > Colobus angolensis. Next base: position 5,541,898 of record NW_012114866.1, on the reverse strand, counting down.
AGATGAAGATTACAGGGGCAATCCAGAAGTTCCTCAGAAAGGCACAATAATTCAACCCACTGGAGGAGAGGATGCGAACAGGGGCCTCTGCAAAGAGCAAGTGATCCTTTGAAGAAAACAAAGCTTCAGTTTTCCTATGAAGTTCTTCAGAGAAAAGCAAAACAATAATAGCAAACTTTCCTTTAGCTCTTCCCAGGCAGTGGGGAATTTCAGACAGAAGATCAGCATATTTGCCCTCAAAAGCCACAGCTTGGGTGTGCCCATGTGATCAGGCCCACTGGGCATCTGTTGGCAGGAAGTAGAATGCTGCCTTTCTGATAAAGGCTTGATGGACAGCCCTTCTATATTCCTTACCCACCCTTCTTGGGGGCCAATACTGATGCCCATTACCACTCTTGGCTTTTAACCTAAAAGCCTGATGCCTACTGTGGTCTTAATTTATTGCCCAGTAGATGCTTTAAAAGGAACATGAAAAATATACAGGCATGCATGGAAAGCTAAAGCATTTAGAACTTCGAGCATCTTCCTTGTAATAAATATCTAATACATATGTGTTAAATAGATTATTTGAACTATAAATATACAAGTATAATTATTATTATATAATACTTGTATATGTATTTTCTTTCCATTCAGCTATGCATTTCTCTCATTATTTTGTTTAGGACGTTAACTATGAAGATAGAAACAAATATAAAAAACAAAGCACCTATATTTCCAGGCACTATACTAAGCCGTCACACACATAATTTCACTTAATTCCCTCAAGGACTCTGTCATCTTCTTCATTTTACAGGTAAGGAAAGTAAAGCTGAGAGAAGTTAAATAACCTCCTCCCACCACGATCACATACTAAGTGGTATGGCCAGGATTTGAAGTCTGCCTCTAACATCTATGCTCTTAGCCACACCACCATACTGCCAAATGCTTCTTCATACATTCTTCACACAAAAATGTATACTATGGCATTTAACAATAAATAGTTTATTCCTTAATTAAAGGATAAATGAGAAACAGTGAAAAGCCAAGGACAAAATGTAAAACTTGGTAGTTTACCATGGTTTGAGAAAAGCAATGAGACATTGTTTGGGAGGAACTATGTTGGTGTTTCTGAATGACTAAGTTAGGGTACATGTATAAATTTCCCTTTCTACCCTTTGCTAATCTGGACAATGCAGATTAAGTTTTTTTTTCTTATAGAATATGAGTGAAACACATATAGTCACAGAAGTATGTATATGCACGTATGTGCGTAAAAATCAAAGTCTGAAATGCATCTTTTGAGCCTTCAGAGATTCATTTGGCCTAGAAATAGCCACAGTCCTCCCTAAAATTCTAATGCCTAGGATTTATATGCTCCTTATACAGATTAAGAAGTATTGCACAGTAGTATTACTATGACATTGAAGTTAAGAAGACTAGGATTCAAATTCTGATTCTGCTACCTACCAGCTGTGCCTCCTTGGCCAAGTTATTAAACTACTAGTGGTCTGGGTTTCTATTTCTGTGAGTTGTGGAGAGTAAAATCTACCTTGCAGGATTATTATGATGTTTAGAGATAATTTTTGTAAAATTCTTACTGTCATTTTGGGTAAAAAATAGACACATAAAAATGATGATTTTTATTATTCTAGGCAGAGGAAACATCATTTTCCTATTCTGAAATGCACACCTGACACACTTCTACTCATTATGTAAGTCTTAATTCAAATGTCATATTTATTTATTCTATTAACATTTCTTAAGAAAATAATATAATGCTCTTTGCTATTATAAGGTACTTGGAGAAAAAAATTTAAAACTTAATATCTCTGATCTCAAGGGATGCCCACTTTTTTTTTTTTTTTTTTTTAGAGGGTGTTTTGCTCTTGTCACCCAGGCTGGAGTGCAGTGGTGCAATTTTGGCACACCACAAACTCCCCCTCCCAGATTCAAGCAATTCTCCTACTTCAGCCTCCTTAATAGCTGGGATTACAGGTGCCAGCCACCACGCCCGGCTAAAGTTCTTCTTCTTTTTATATTTATTTATTGTATTTTTTATTTTTTTATTTTAACTTTTTTGTATTTTTAGTAGAGACAGGGCTTCGTCATGTTGACCAGGCTGGTCTTGAACTCCTGACCTCAGATGATCTGCCCATCTCAGCCTCCCAAAGTGCTGGGATTACAGGTGTGAGCCACTGTGCCTGGCTGGGATGCCCACTTTAATGGACAGGTTAACAGACCATTATGTGAAGTGTGGTAAGTGTCCAAAGGAAGCCATGTCCAGTGGGCTTTTAAGGCCAGAGGACAGGCTACAAGGAGAGTCAGAGAAGTCCACCTCGAGAAGCTTACAAGGAGTTTCCCTTACAAAGATTATAGCAATGATTATGAAAAGTTTCCCAACACCCCCAGGCTAAGTGATCACTTTTTTCTGTGAACCTACCACATGATTTATATCTCTATCACAGCATTGTTCATATTGAACTGAATGTTTAATTACCTAGCTCTGCTGCTAAACAGTGAAAAACTTGAAAGCAGTGGCCATGACTTTGACTAAGATGAATTTTCAGCATCACCCATAGGTTCTAACCTAGAGAAGCAGCTTGATAAATGCCTGAAAGAACTGAATTGAATTGTCATGGACCTCTGAAAAGGCAGGTGGTTAAATAGCAGGACAAACTATAACCCCAAACTGCAGCTGCTTGGGATTGAAGGGAAACAAGAGAGGGAGAAAGATGACTTCATTTGTTCTTGTCTGCGAAAGTTCAGATTCAGAGCAAAGCAATACCAAAGGCAAAAGTGCCAGGCACTACTCTCTAGACACTTCAGCTCATTTTAGACACTTCAGCTCATTTTGTTTTGTGGTCTGTGATTGAACTCTGGTATAAATCCGAGGTCTATGGCCTGAGATGGTTCTTAGTGTGGAGCTTTTGGTTTACAGTGTAATGCAGTCTCTTCAAAACATGCACTCTGGAACAAGTAAGAGGTACAAATCTGACTCTTACAAGATTTTCTAGCAGAACTCTCAAGTTTTTGTGAGGCTTAGAAAAAGTTAAACCCTTACAACGTGCCAATATGAAGCTCATTTAGCCTCTGCTAATGACTTCAGTGACTTTCTTAACTATGTTACTTTCTATCTGGCATCTCTACCTTATGTTTGCCTTAGAGAGCTGGAATGAAAACTTGTTTGCTTGGTTGGCTGATTTCATCTTTGATTTAGCAGCTCCAACCTCTACTTTCATTTTGACCCAATATTAGATGTGTTGTTCAATCAATTGTCTTGAAATCTGGCCAGATTTCAAATAAGCAATTTCAACAAGAGTAATAAAAATGGACAGAACATAAGGAAGAACATCAATTGTAATCTTTGCTTAACCTCCTGTGTGGTCCAAATGTGTCCTTGGCACCAAATGGAAGGTGAAGAGGAAATATAAATAGATAACTTAACTTTCACTAAAATTCGGTGATTAATAGTACCACAGACAAGACGGGAAAGAGAAATAATATCAGTATTTAGTGTGTGTTTACTATGTGCCAAACACTGTCTTATGTTATCTCATTTACATCCAATGACAACCTAACAAAATAGGTGACAGTCCCATTTTTGCAAGGGAAGAAGTTCAGACCCAAACTAGTTAAGATGAAAAATCATTTAAGATTAAAAGCAACAAAATGATGGAGCTATAATGTGAACTCCTTTGTCTGTCTGGCTTTAATGTATATACTTTATCCATTATAAAGTTAAATAAGTGTTAGTTTTTGAAATTGTTCAACTAGCCATACTTTTTGTTTCATTATAAATGTAATAATAGAACCACAGTCTGAAGTAGAAGGAACAGAGGAAATCAAATATTCCAAAGACTCCATAACTCATCATGGGAATTAACACAGAACTTCTGTATTATCTTCAGAAATTATTAGTTTGATTTCATATTTTGTGTGTGTGTGTGTGTGTGTGTGTTCAGCAAATTAGAGTTTTGGGCAACATGCCATTGATACTGCATTAATAGAATTCCAGTATAACACTTCATACCTTCATTAGCTTGTTGGCTATCATTACCAGCATATTTATACTGAAACACTGAATATAATTCAAGAACCTCTATTGGAACTTCTGGGATACCCAACCTGAGGACCACTGATCTAATCTGACAGCACTCAGTGTGATTTCACATCACGTCTGCATGAATATACTCAGCTTATGTCTTTAGCTCTCTTTAACTTTTAATTTAGTTATTTTATTTTATCTAGTATGTTATGAGTTCCTTCTCATTTATTTAAGTTTCCTCATTCAATAAACCAATATTACGATAATAGGATCCCAGACTCTAGCATTTGGAAAGAGTTGCTTATTTTTGACATTTTGGTCTAATATAATCTGAGTGTTATTTTTTGAAATTGTTCAACTAGCCATACTTTTTATTTTATTGAATGTTTTGTACTGAATATATTTTCATGTTCTGAAATGGCAATACAACTGCAGCACATTCCAGATAGCTGTGTGTGTGTGTGTGTGTGTGTGTGTGTGTGTGTGTTTGCCTAAAAGTGACCTTTTGATTATTTTCTCTCTGTAAAACCAAAGAATCATTAAGGCATCCATAGATAAAGCATAAACAAATAATAGCTGTTGCCATCTTATAACACTGACAGTTTTAGTACTTATTATAAAGGTTTGCTTGACTTCAAGCCTTGTACATTGTATGAGGGAACATTAGACCATTTACTTCCAGGGCATTGATGAGGTCATAAGGCTAATTACTAAGACTAAAACCCAATGCTCCTGAACTTATCGGCTAACATCTGCCTGCTACTTGGTACTGCCTCTGGAGTCCTAATTTCAAACATTATTAGTGGCTCTTCCCAAATTAGCAAAGAAAGTCACACATGGGCCTTAGGTTGCTCAATGCCAATGCTCCCTCCCAGGGTCAGATCTGCTTTCTCGGTTCCCTTTCTTCTCGATATATCCAATTCCTTCCTATTCTCAGTGTGCTTCCCACTCTCAGGCTGCTCAGCACATCTGTCTGAGTAGGCTTCCTCATCCCTCCAGACTGACAATAGCGTCTCCTCATCCCCCCATTCTATTAATTTCCAGAAGATAATAAGCCTATGAGCTATTTCAATTCTAAAATTTTTACTTCTGCTCTTTGCCACATCTATGGCAAGAATGAAGACTTTCTCAGCAATTAGACTGTCAACACTCCAGAAAACGTCAACATTACTCTGAAGGGACACACAGTTATTGTGAAGGGCCCCAGAGGAACCCTGTGAAGGGACTTCTGTCATATTAATGTAGAACTCAGTCTCCTTGGAAAGAACAAGAGGCTCCAGTTGACAAATGAAGAAATAGAAAAGACCTGGCTACTGTCTGTACTCTTTGTAGTCATGCACAGAACATGATCAAGGGTGTTACAGTGGGCTTCCATTACAAGATGAGGTCTGTGCATGCTCACTTCCCCATCAATGTTGTTATCCAGAATAATGGGTCTCTTGTTGACATCTGAAATTTCTTGGATGAAAAATAAATCCTCAGGGTTTGGATAAGGCCAAATGTTGCTTGTTTGGTATCTCAAGCCCAGAACGATGAATTAATCTTTGAAGGAAACAACATTGAGCTTATTTCAAATTCAGCTGCTTTGATTCAGCAAGCCACAACAGTTAAAAACAAAAATATAAGAAAACTTTTGGATGGTATCTATGTCTCTGAAAAAGGAAAAGTTCTGCAAGATGATGAATAAGATCTAAGAGTTGTCCAGCTACAGAAACAAGATGCTGGATGATTCCTAAGACCTATTTGTGATATATAAATGATGCAATAAAACACCTATTGATGGCCAGGCATGGTAGCTCACGCCTGCAATCCAAGCATTTTGGAAGGCCAAGGCAGGTGGATCACGAGGTCAGGAGTTCAAAACAAGCCTGACCAACATAGCGAAACCCCGTCTCTACTAAAAATGCAAAAATTAGCCAAGCGTGGTGGTGCATGCCTGTAATCCCAGCTCCTCAGAAGGCTGAGGCAGGGGAATTATTTGAACCCGAGAGGCGGAGGTTGCAGTGAGCCGAGATCAGGCCACTGCATTCCAGCCTGGGCGACAGAGCAAAACTATCTCAAAATAAAGAAAAAAAAAATGCATATATATATATAGAGAGAGATTTGGAATTTTTTTTTTACATTTAAAAAATAAATACATTTTTTATTTTATTTTATTCTGATCACTTTTCCCTCTGGGGAGACTGATCTGGGGAACCAGGTGTTAGAGTCACACACAGTCGATGGTCTCTTTTCCTTAAGATCATAATAGTCTAGTAGTTACAAGGACAGACCTTGAATCCACGCTTTCTGAATTTCAATCCCAGCTTCTGCCTCTCAGCTGCATATCCTTCAGCAAATTACCCAAACTCTCTCTGTCTCAGCTTCACCATATATAAAGTGAAGATATCAATAATGCCTTTTTAAAATTATTATACTTTAAGTTCTAGGGTACATGTGCACAACGTGCAGGTTTGTTACATATGTATACATGTGCCATGTTGGTGTGCTGCACCCATTAACTCGTCATTTACATTAGGTATATCTCCTAACGCTATCCCTCCCCACTACCCCCTCCCCACAATAGGACCCGGTGTGTGATGCTCCCCTTGCTGAGTCCAAGTGATCTCATTGTTCAATTCCCACCTATGAGTGAGAACAAGCGATATTTGGTTTTCTATTCTTGCGATAGTTTGCTGAGAATGATGGTTTCCAGCTGTATCCATGTCCCTACAAAGGACACAAACTCATCCTTTTTTATGGCTGCATAGTATTCCATGGTGTATATGTGCCACATTTTCTTAATCCAGTCTGTCACTGATGGACATTTGGGTTGGTTCCAAGTCTTTGCTATTGTGAATAGTGCTGCAATAAACATACGTGTGCATGTGTCTTTATAGCAGCATGATTTATAATCCTTTGGATATATCCCCAGTAATGGGATGGCTGGGTCAAAAGGTATTTCTAGTTCTAGATACTTGAGGAATCGTCACACTGTTTTTCACAATGGTTAATCTAGTTTACAGTCTCACCAACAGTGTAAAAGTGTTCCTATTTCTCCACATCCTCTCCAGCACCTGTTGCTTCCTGATTTTTTAATGATTGCCATTCTACTTGGTGTGAGATGGTATCTCATTGTGGTTTTGATTTGCATTTCTCTGATGGCCAGTGATGATGAGCATTTTTTCATGTGTCTGTTGGCTGTATGAATGTCTTCTTTTGAGAAGTCTTCTTTTGAGAAGTGTCTGTTCATATCCTTTGCCCACTTTTTGATGGGGTTGTTTGTTTTTTTCTTGTAAATTTGTTTGAGTTCTTTGTAGGTTCTGGATATTAGCCCTTTGTCAGATGAGTAGATTGTAAAAATTTTCTCCCATTCTGTAGGTTGCCTGTTCACTCTGATGGTAGTTAATAATGCCTTTTTTAAGAGGGTTATGTTGAAGATGACATAAGTTAATTCACATAAAGTCTTTAGGAAATTGCCTAACCCACAGCAAGCACTCAATAAATGGTAGCTATTATTAGCTACTATTGACTTCCTTCAGAGATGTCCTTCTCAGTTGCCCTTCACTTTGACCTCTGGAGATGGACTTCTCAAACATTCCCCTTCCTTATGAATCCATCCTTAAAACAAGCTCAAAGCCTAATGATGAGACAAACTGCATGTTTCCAGGAGAGTCAGCAACTCTGGGGTGTTCCAAACTTGATGTTTTCCTGTACACTAGCCTGGGTTTGACCTACCCCTCCCTGGATGCTTTGCTTCAGTGAGGCAGCATAATTTAAACGGCTCCAAGGCCAGACTACCCAGTTAAGAACTCTGACTCGATTCTACTTTCAAGCGTGGATTACCTCAGGCAAGAACTTACTCTTGCTGTGCAAAATAACAGTACCTAACTTATGAGGTTATGAAGATTATATATTAGTTCAATATTTGTAAAATTATTAGAACATGACCTGCATGTATTAAAGTATATATGAGTTTGTTGAATAAATGCCAGTTGCTATTAGAAGAAGTAGAAATGTCCATTTTTGTCAAATAATGAAACTGTGCATGAGTGGATATGTTTTATATATATATACACACACACACACACACATACATATGTATACATATATATACATATATATAGTGTGTGTGACATATGTATATGTGTGTGTATGTGTGTGTGTGTGTATTAAAAAAGACAGGTTGACTCCTTTATAAGTTTCTACACAAGCTTGAATTATCAAACCTTACTCCTAAATTACCACTAAAATTTCCTCAATGACTTTCAAACTTACAGTAACCACATTCATCCAAGTAACATGGCAAAGTCCTGAAAAATAATACTTATAGTAAACTAAAGCCAACTCCTGCAGCCTCATATATACAAAACTTTTCCTACCTAAATTGCATAGAAATAAATTTGTATGGAATATTAATCAAATACAGATAAATATGTTTTGTGATAATGAGAACTTTTAAAGTGATAGAGATACACCTCAAATTTCTGCAATCACTCATAGATCAAAGAAATTTCAAATTAAATAGCTCCTATGTACCAAGCACCACATTAAGTTCTGGGCATATAATGGGAAACAATAAGAATGCTTGCCTTCCTGTTGCTTACTTAATTCCTATCTCCTTGTAGTCTTGATTGTAAGATAGAATCCACCATAAAGGAAGCAGAAGAGAAGACATGCACCTGCCTGCTGCGCTACCTGTAAACCAGGGCTAGAGGTTCCCCACTCTATGTGGACAGTTTTACCTCCTAGTTGGAATGAAGCAGAGAGGGAGACTAATGATGAGTTTTCCTTTTTCAACATAATGTGCTTTGAACAGTCAGTGTGCACAATTTTGTAGTAGCCCTGAGAAATGACACAAAGAAAAGACAAGGTCTTTTATTTTTCTATCAAGAAACCCCAGAGAGCACCTGCAAATTGATTTAGCTATTTTAAAAGAATCAAGAAAAATTGCCTGCATAAAAAAGAGTACTTAAAATAATGCTACAGTAATTTTTTCCTCTCCAGTACTTTTTTTTTTTTCTTCTCCAGTCTAAGCTGGTGGTTAAAGACAGTGAAATATCTTTCATTCTAAACTTAATTCCACTCTATTCAAGCTCTGGCCAGAGTTAAATTGACTTATTTTCCATCACCATTTTTACACCTGTTAACACATTTTAAGGTAGATTCTCTGTGTCTCTGGGTACACAGTAGGCACTTCTGAGGCTGTGCTAGTTACTTGGGTGTGGGGGGCAGGATGGGAGGTGATTGGACTGCCAAATCAGTCTGTCCAGGAAGGCCTCCTCAGGAATTGGGCCCTTTTAATTAATTTCATGAAGATGTAACTTTCTAAAGGAAATCTCTGTGGACCACAAACAAGTAATGCAGTTTTTGTAACTTCTTCCCTTAGAAACAGAGAGAGCAGTTATAACCATTACATAAGCAGCTTCAGAGCATAGGATGTAGATTCTGATGACCGAGCTCTTTTATTTCCCAGGTGTTACCCCAGTTTCCTCACCAGCAATACTAAGGGACCAAATAGATTTCCTTTGCAGAAAAATCATAATGCAGGTTAGTAAAATCACCTTCTACACTGTAAAATGTTCTATATAATTATTATTCCCTCAAATCTGGAAGGATGGTTCTCTTAAAATAGGAGAATCTTATCTCTTACAAAGCAGAGATTTCACCCATACCTTGATAACAGTTTAGACCACTAATTGCTTTGGGTTTTTTGTTTGTTTTGTGTTAGGCCAAGACTTCTGTACAGAAGAAGAGGTGTATAGGGCTTTTAACTTTTCTTTCGCTACTTGGCAGAACAGCAGAAATGCCTCTGCAGCCAATGGGCATACAAGTCTGCTTCTTATAAAGCAAGGTCTGATGTTTTTAAAATATGACAAGGAAAATAACCATAGGAGCAACAAGGTGTTAAAGTCTTACCATGTGTTGAATCATTGTGCCAGGTAGTTTACATATGTCACCTCTAATCCTTATAATCACCCACATAAGTGTTGCTGTATCATTCTCATTTTATTGATGAGTAAAGAAGTTCAAACAGTCAGTATCTTGCCCAGAGATACAGAGCTGGTAAGCAGTAGAGAGGGAATTTAAACCCAACCCTGCCTGTTTCTAAATGTTTATTTTTTGCTTCCCCAATACCTGGCCATCTATACGTGTAGAGGCAGTACACTAAGAATCCGGAAATCATTCCTGAGTTTTCCCGGGGGCTGAGATGGGTCTTTTTGAAGATCCATCTACGTGCTCTAAACCTATCCCACTGCTTCACATGTAATGAAACTCAACCCAATTCAGAAGAATGAGAGGCTCACATCTGTGTGAGCGTCTCCTAGGGTGAAATTATTTCTTCGCTTCCTCCAGCAATGAGATTATCTTCCTTCGCTACCTGGTAAAGTTTTCTTTCAAAAGAGCATCTTGAAATTATAGTGTGCAAGGCACTATAAACACATGTAAGATGTCTTATTGGAATGAAGTAATTTTTCAAGCAGACCAAGAAAAGAAAATGGGGAGAGTGGGAAAATAATAATTCTTGTATGTACAAAATAATGAGCGTTCTGTGGGTTCCTGAGCACTGTGTGGCTAACACAGGAGATTTGGATGACTAAGTCAAAGGCCTATGCCTCATTCTCTGCCATTGTTTCAAGATACACAAATTCTCTTGAATTTGGAACCTGCAGTGCTAAAGAAACACATAGCTCTCATTTATAGAAAAATCATACTGCAGCACATTCTCGATTATCTGTACACCTGCAGAGTTGCATTAAGAAAGTCAATATCTTAGCATGGAAAATTTACCTAAGAGTTTCAAAACCATGACCTTACCCTCCAGGCACTCCTGCTTTCAAAACTGGATAAAGAGGAAGCAGTCAGGGATGCCAGAGAGGGAACTAGCTATGGAGGGATACAGGCTTTGTTCACATTCTTCATATTCCAACTACTAGCTATGTGCTCTTGGACAAACTATTGAACGTCTCTGAACCTCAAATTATTATCAGTAAGATACGGGGTTATAATAGGTACCTTTTCTAAGAGTTAAATAAGATATGTCAAGTAACTATCAATATCTGATATATAATGGGGCCTAAAAGAAAGTTAGTTATTTTTGCCCAAAGCGTGAGGAGCAGATTGTAGCTCACTTCTTCTGAGAGTTTGGGAAAGGTTCTCATCGGATACAAGGATAAGCTATTAAGTGACCATCCATAATTAACTTTAATAATGTTTTTGCATAGAGTGGTGAGCACCACAGGTTAATATTTCCCATGCTTGATTTTATTAATTGCATGCACTCCAGTAGAACATATTTCCAGTGAGGCATCTCCACAGCTGGATGGACATGGGAAACCTGGTTCACAACATTCAGGCTAACTCAGTGAAAAGAGCTACACAATCATTGGTCACATTTCTTCCACAATGATGATGGTGTGAGACATCTTCCTGAAAACTTCTGAGAAGTGGGTCAGCTCTGAAACATCTAATGCTTTGTTTTGGATTTTTTTGTTTGTTTTTAGTTTTCCATAAAAAGCAAAGCTGTGGACTCTTAAAAATTTTCAAAGTGGGGGTGCAGGTGTATTCTCTAGCACTGGTTTGCAGTGGCTAATAAGAAACTATGTGGCTTCAAGTAATCTATGCACACAGTAGATGGAAGAAAATAATCCCTTTCCCCTAAATACAGGTTATTTAAATTCAAATGAATCAATATGGAGTACTTGACACCACAGGATTTGACCACCTCCGTGGCTGTAAATGAAAAGAAGGACTTTTCAAAGAATTTGAATCAGGTACAAAATAAAAGATGCCAGTTGTTTATAGAAGCTGGCAATTAAGAAAATGTATGAGGGTAAACAGAAGAAAGTAACTTCTTGACAACTTTTTTGGACCTTAATTCTTTGGCATTTATTTGACATCTTTGTCAGAGCCAGGCAGGGGGCCAGCATAACTTCTGCAGACTTCTCATCACCCAGAAGACAGGCGCAGCATGAATTACTTGGATGTTTCAGTCTGACAAAAACAACCAGAATCCAAAGCTTCATAATGTAAAAAGAAAAAAAAACCCTATTCTAGAAACCAATGGCCTGGAAGGTCAACTTTGGTTCAAAAAATAACAACCTCAGAGCATAATATTTTACACTTAAAAAAAGGAAAAAAACAAATATTAATATAAAGTTTTTAGTCAGTCCCTGCTGAGTAATATATACTGAGGGTTTCATTTCATTAGAATCATCAAACCTTTACTGCATGCACATATGATAAGTGCTGTGCTGGACCCTGAAATGCAAAATGTTATCCAGCAGATGTCTAATGATGGGACATCCTCTCTTCACACATTAGTAGTACAAGTTATAACCCAGGCATATTCTCTGTCATTGAAGGGCTTAAAGCGTATGTCTTTATATGTGACATGTGTGTAGGTATTGAGAGAGTAAGACAGGTAAATATTAAACAAACATAATACAAATTTATATATGCTAGAGGCATTTATAACATATACAGTACATAACATATTATCTAAATCTATTGGGGAAGACATATATAATAAATATTTTAGGTACTAATGGCATAAGAGCTATAAAAGTATAAAGAATGAATTAAGAAAAACTTCATATAGGAGGTACATTTTAACTGCACTTAGAAAGGCATGTACAATTATGCCAGTTGAAGAAATAGTGGGAGAAAAGGTTTTGCCCAGACATCTTTGTATACATATACATAAATAAATGATGATAATGATGCCTTCTCTAGACTTATAGTTACAATCATCATCAAATTAATATTTCTTATAAAACAAGTGATAACATTGGGTCATAAAGTATTCAATGAAATATAAACAACAAAAGCAATCATGCATCAAATCCTAGGCATATCAGACTATGATTATTGTTGTCTAGGTATTTCAACAGACCAGTGCGGTAGAAATGTTTTCAAAATTAAGTCTGATGATCGAAATTTTGTCCTGTGTAAATTTTCCAAGATTAATTCCATTAGCCTATTCACTCATTTCTGCATTTATTTAAAATATCTTTATTAAACACCTATAGATAGTCAGGTAGCCATTAGATCATAAACTCCTTGAGGATGCATTATGTACTCATTAACTGTTCGTAGATGACTTGCAGATGAGAGCTCACATCTAGTCTCTGACACAGTCGGTTCAGTAACTTCTGTCATAGAGATGTGAACAGTATTTGGGGGCTAAAGAGGCTCCAATTAGGCTTTCTAGCATTTATTACCGAAATTTGGTGTGTACACTGAAATGATTTCCATGTGCAGCAAATACTACATGCCCCTCTTTAGTTGTATGAGTATTCATTAATATTAATCATATATACCATTTACTGGGACTTTACCATGTGATAGTTATGGTGCTTAGTACTTAGCATACTCCAATTCATTCTCACAATAATTCCATAAAGTAGGAATTATTAGCCTCTTTTACAGATGAAGAAAATGAGGCCTAGAAACCTTACGTAACTTACCCAAGGTAACATAGCTAGTAAAAACAGGAACTAGATTATGAACAAGATCTTACTGCCTACAAAACCTGTGCTCTTATACCCAAGTCATCTTATTTGGCACTTTTGATTATAAGCACTTGAGAATAGAGGCCACTTAGAATGCTATGCATGTTAATACCTAAAAGGACCTTGGAGACGCATTATTCACCCCCTTCATAGAAGAAGAAACAGGCTGGTTCTGATAGCTTGATTACCAAAGGCCTATTTTGTCACCAGTGCAAAGGGCACATCCATTCTAGGGTGTTTGTGTCACAGTTAAATGGATTCAGAATGAATGCTAGTGCTTCCTAGTTTAATACAGAGACACAAGTAGATAAAATTTGTTTGAGAAATTGAAATCTAAGGGGAAGACTGTAGCTTCTTGATTTTCATTTTATTTCATTTCTCTCTATTGTACCCTCTTATCATTTGGATATTTGTCTCCTCTGCATCTCATGTTGAAATGTGATACCCAATGTTGGAGGTGGGGGCTGGTGGGAGGTATTTGGAGCATTGGGGTGGATCGCTCATGCACTGCTTGGTGCCTTCCTTTTGGTAATTAGTGAGTTCTCATTCTTAGTTCTTGCTAGAACTGGTTATTGAAAAGAGCTTGGCATACCTCCCTCAACCCCCGCCCTGTCTCGCTCGCTCGCACTCGCTCTCTCTCTCTCTCTCTATATATACGTGTGTGTGTGTGTGTGTGTGAGATATATATATATATATCTCACACACACACACACGACCTCAAGCCCTCACCAGAAGCAGATGCTCCTGTCATGCTTCTTGTACAGCCTGCAGAACCATGAGCCAAATAAAAATTTTTTCTTTATAAATCATTCAGACTCAAGTATTCCTTTAAAACAACACAAAGACAGTGCCATGCTGCCTCATTTCTGAGTAATTATGATTTCCTATTTTTTTTCTAAAGCAACAAAATGAATAAAATGTGAATATTTACAAATGACATGTAGGGCTTTCTTTGATATCTCCTCCAATGATTCAGGTATGAAGCTTCCAAGTACTTAAACTACATAAGCTTTGAATTGGGGTCATTTTTCTTTGCAGGTTTTGTTCTTTGTTTTCTTCCTGGATCTTGAGTACTGACATGCACTCAAAAGTTCCACAAACCTTAGAGCTCTTAAATGTGACCATTAAGGATTCTCTGATGAATCCTTAATACCACTAATTCCCTAGTAACAGTTTCCTTATAGAGTGTCACCATGTACAAATATCCCATTTTCAAAAAGGTGGTAACAGACCATTAAAATGAATTGTGATACTCAGCAGAAAATATTCATTTTTATATAATGGGACCAACTCAGCATCCTACAGAATAAAGCCGCATGAGGTAGATATTAGTAGTGAAGGAGAAAGGCTGTGTAATGAATAGGGTGGAGAGAAATTCATGTATTAAATAAACCCAAATGTTTGATTTCAGGGTATTGATGAATTAGGCGCTAATGCATACAGCTACTCATAGTGGCTATGATTTCTGTGTTTTGTAAAATGTTTTTAAACAGGAAAATCAAGGTACTGCATTTTTAAGGGGGAAGTTATAAAAATGTATTTTGTGTAACTCTTTATTTGATAAGTTTGCTGTCTACTGGAACTGGCCTGCAGCAAAATAGTGAGGTGGCCAGATCTTGTCTTTGGCCCATTTTGTGCTTTGATTCCTCTAAGACTGCCTGTGGCATGGCCCTGAAGGCGTGCTTTATGCCTGCAATCCTAGTTCTAAGGAAGGATTCCAGGGAAAATCACAGAGCAACACCAATTCTGCCCTTCCAGAAGTGTATCTCCATACTCAGACCTGCTCTTAAAGTTGCTCAGAAATCCTAGAGATGACTCTAGGGAGTTCCCTTTTCTCATGTTCCTTCAGAGAGTATTCCAAATTCCACCACATTCTTTGAGTCCATAATATCATCTCTCTCCCTCAGAGAGTAAATACAAGGTACCTGTTTGGACGAACGGAGGCAAGATGGTGCACTTCCGGGTTCTTCATCCCCCCCCCTCCCAACTTTTCCTGTGCGCGCAAAAATGCAGCCGGCGACCCGGGAAGGTGCAGACCAACTGGGCATGCACCAGGTGACGTCAATCCAAAGAGACCAAGATTTACCTGGTCGCACCTGCGGAACGCCCCTGACACGCCCGTGCCCCGCCTATTGCCCTCCCACTCCTAGAAAAGCCGCTCTCCACCAGTGAGCCACGCGGTCTTCCTCCAGCCCCACTGAAGTCGGGATGCAGGAACCCCGCCCGAGAGCCCCACGAGGGGGGGACTCTGTCGGCCTTCTTTGCCGGAGGCCGACAGACTTCTTCCCCACACTTTAGGTTACCAAAATAAACTTGCAGTTTTGCTCCTACACTTGCCTACCCGCTGGTTCTTTTGTGCCCGCTCGGCTGGTCTTAGAAAAACAAATCAGTACCAAGAAAGGACCCTTTCAGATTCCAGGTGATGTGTACTCTAGTAGCCTCTATTTCAAAACTAATGTACCCCATGAGCTAAAAATTGCATCTATTTATTCCATCTCCTCAGAAATGTATCTCTTTCCTCTATTTTAACTTTTTCCTCTGAAGCTGCTGCAAAAGTCTGCCAACATTTGTTTAATCCATTCTTTACCTCTCATTCTCCTTTCACCAACTACAATTGAACTCTCCTCCCTCATTACTCCACTGAAACTACCCATGTGGAAGTCACCAACGACTTCCTAATTACCAAATGAAAAGAATCTTCTCTCTCTTTTGTTATAGGTATTGGAGATGTGGGAGTTTTGGCCTGAGACTAGACATTTTTGTTACTGAATTGAGACTATTATTGAGAAATTGGACATCTTAATTACTGAATGGAGATCATTATTTACAGTTAAAAGGCTCAAAAAAGCTTGAGCCAACTGCAGTAGTCATACAAAGCAAATAGTGAGAAGGTACGAGAATCTTGTTTATTTTGTTTACACTGATGAAGTGACAGACACAGTGGGATTAAGAAACTTCGCAATATCCTATATCTGATAAGTAGCAGATCTTGATTTTGAAGCCAGAGAGCTATGCCCCTTCTTGCTTAACCTCTTATTAAACTGCTATTCATAGTCTCTTATGTTGTTACTTTTTCAATAGTATGCTTCAGAGGCTCTCCCAATAAGTATACACTGATTACAGTAGTAAAGAGCTGAACTATATTTTATTGTGTAACTATGCTATAATAGATTTTACCATAACAGAAAACTTACAAGAAACTTTCCTATATATATAATTTTTGTGCATTTATTGAAGTATAGTTTTCATGGTAAATCTCTGGAAACGGAATTTCTAAGTCTCAAGGATCTGTGCTTTTTAAAAAGTGATGGATACTATCAAAATGTCCTCCAAAGACGCTGTACCTTTTTTTTTTCTGAAAGCAAACATTATCTTACTTGACCTTTCTGAGCTATTTGACTTTGTTGACTCCTTCATCAATATATTCGTTTTCATGATACCGTTACCTTCCAGTTGATCTCTAACTCTAACTCTGCCTGCTCTTCCTCCATCTTCTTTAGAGCATCCTCTTCCTCCATCTCCCCTTTAAACACTGGGTATTCTCAGGCTCACTCCTTTTCTTTTCATCTGTAAGTTCTTCCCAAGTGATTTCATCATACTTATTGTTGCAACTATAAGAGTTAAACTGCACTCCATATTGTCTTAGAAAATCTTAGCCTTTTCCTGTTGTTATGTAGTATTTGTGTACTTCTGGACCAATTAATTATGCTAATGGGGGAGAACTCAGTGATACTGTTGATACTAAGATATTCAGTAAAGTCCAGATCCAGAAAACTTTCAGAGTTCACAGGAAGATGCTATGTGTCTTGAGACAAATAAAAATATAAGCTTTCAAAGCCATGAAGGGAGCAAAGGTCACTCATCTTCTGTCTCCTGGGGAATTTCACACTGCTTGAGATGGTCACAGGTTGTTGGAATCCAAAATCAGGTGAAGCTGTTGGTATTGGAAAACAGACCATGGCTTGTGAATTATTATGTTGATATGATGGCATTTGTAACTAATGAGGCATTGGGAAATGTTTTAATGGGAAAAGGGATTTTTGTGACTTGTATAAGCTATGGAAAAATGTAACCTTGGAGACTAGACTAGAGACATCTGTAACTTTGCTTCCATAACACTAGTAGGCACCATGAAAGGTGAAAACTCTGTGATCCAGTTCAGCATCAAACTTTTTCATATATTCTTAAGACCCCAAAGAGTCATGAGTACCAATATACAGGTTTTAACGCCAGTAATAATGAAGTGGTTAGAATTATTGGAAGGTGGAGGAGGTACACTGGGAGATGAAGAATATTCCTGTAAATATATGAGTAAAGACTAGATAATATAGCAGTAGAGTTTTAGAGGGAAAAGAGGGAAAAAATAGGCTTGTCTGGAAGAATGATAGATGGATGATTATGAAAGAAGCTATAAAACCTAAGCAAGAAGCATGAAACATTTGAATACATGAAGAATGTTCTGTGTTCCTGGAAGAGCAAATATTGTAAATGTGTCACTTCTTTCCAGAGTTTGTCGTAGCTTTAATGCAAAACCAAATTAGACATTTGTGTGTGTGTGTCTGTGTGTGTGTGTTAGTTTCTTTTTCTTGAGTTTTGTAATAGTCCAATGAGAGATAATAGTAGAGGAATGGAAGATATGCAAGCATTATTTAAGAGATAGATTTATATCAATGCTTGATTATTGTTTAGGTGTATGGGCTATGGAAGGAAATTTAGGGTAATGCACACCCTTCTGTCTTGAGAGATCGATTGGATCACTGTACCATTCACTGTCACAGACAAAACAGGAGCAGGATCGTGTTTAAAGAAGAAGACAATGAAATCAGCTTTTGACATTTGAAATCAAACTGTTTATGGAACGTGTAAGGAAAGATTTTTTCAATAGCTTTGGGATAAAAATCTAAAGTCAAGAAGATAGGTCTGGGATAAGTTTATTGATTTGGACATTAGCATATAAAAATAGACATGCCAAGAAAAATAAAATTAATTATCATTTTTAGTACTTACTGAATACCAGGGACCAGGTTCAACTGCTATAGGTATTATTTCATTTAAACCTTTTAACTATTATTGTTAGATCCATCTTACAGATGAGAAAACTAAAGCTTAAGATATTAAGTGACTCATCCAATGCACAGCGTTAGCAAGAGGAAGAACCTGGATATAAATCTAGGCACTCCAAATCTAAAGTCAGTGTGCTCCATAGGATAATGCAGGACAATGGTGAGGTATAACAGAATCCAATATTGGAGGTTTCTTTTTTTTTTTTTTTTTGTAGACAGAGTCTGGCTCTGTTGCCCAGGCTAGAGTGCAGTGGCGTGATCTCAACTCACTGCAACCTCTACCTCCCGGGTTCAAGAGATTCCTGCCTCAGCCTCCTGAGTAGCTGGGATTACAGGCATGCATCATCATGCCTAGATAATTTTTGTATTTTTAGTAGAGACAGGATTTCACCATGTTGGCCAGACTGGTCTCCCACTTCTGACCTCAAGTGATCTTCCTGCCTTGGCTTCCCAAAGTGCTGGGATTATAAGTGTGAGCCACCATACCTTGACCAATATTAGATTTTTAATAATTAAAGTAGACATGATTCCAGACTTGACAGATGTAGAAAGAAATTCAGAGCAGTTTCAATTCTAACTGAAGGCTCTTTCAAAAAGATCGAAGTTACATTAAACTGAAATGAGCTTCCTAGTTACTTCCACCTAATGCCTACCTTGAAATCCCTGCAATCAACAGAGCAAGACCAAAGTCTCCTAACATAGTCAGTTATTTGAAACCAGTAAGTAATGAGTTTCCATATGCCTGCCTCCACTAATGACTCCCCTGTTACCTCAACATCATTTATCCTTCAGTTAAACATCCTCACTTGTTTAGATAGTCTCTTACATGATCAACTTGAACTGGTCTCACATGTGTCAGCTCCTGTTTGCGTATTTCTCTTGCACTATCATGACAGGAGCAGACACATTAGAAGCATTCAAGAGTGATGATCCTGCTTCCTATGTTATAATTCTACCAGTATATGTTTCCCCCTAACTTATGGTATATTAGAGCAAATATTTCCACTTGGGTCTCAGGAAAATGTCTCCTGCTCCTCTCAGTGTCAGGCGTTCTCTTGGCTCTTTCATGCAATAACAGGTGGGGCAGGGTGAGGAAGAGGATGGAGGAATTAGTAGCTTATTGTCTCTTCTAGCCTTTCTTGGGAGAGGCATTTGGCATCTCCATCATTCCAGAATTCTAAGACATTCCTACAGAAAAGATCTTTAGCCTTAGGTTCCTCATGCAAACTCAGTGTTGGTTATAACTCAGCTTTTCTATTTGTAGATGACCAAGTATATAAGACTGAATGCTTTCTTAATAGAATATGAAGTGATGTCTTATAACTCTAGTAATACATTATACAGTATCCACAAGTCACACCATGAACCTGAGGACCCTCTCTTCTGAAGATCCAAAAGCTTTCTTCTCCATTGCTATCATAAGCAATTCACCCATGGAACTTCTTTGTAACCCCTATATCCTCCTAGAAGTGAAGTTTTTTGTGACACTCACCTCATCCCATCTCTCAATGAATCTTGAAGATTATCACATTTGTCTAATTTCTTCTCACTTATCACAAACTCTGTGAGGGCAGGGGCTATGGATTACTTACCTTTAAATGCCCTATATCATTTAAACCATAACTGGACATTCATAAATGTTTTCTCAAAGAATTGCAGTCTACCATGGATCACTTTCCTGGGGGGAGGGACAATTTTTTACCTGCTAACTATGCCAATCTTTGATCCCTACTTTCTTATCTGTAACTGGGAATAAAATGGTAGCTTCCTCACAGGGTCATTGGTAGGATATAATCAAATAATGAATGGTACATAATAAATCTTGCCTATAGTCACCATTTAGTAAGTCCTATCATTTATATCATTATTCCTACTATATTAAAGGACGTGCTGTTTTGAATTTTAATATTTATTTGCTTCTCTCTCTAGCTGGCTGGCATGTCCAATATCAGGGCCTGGAACTTACTTACTTTTGTACATGGCACAAAGAAAATGTTTGTTGGATCCAAAGCTACCTCACACCAACCCTTTGCTTCATCACATTCATTCCCTTACTTTAGTAGTGTGTGCTGGCATGAAGTTCAGAGGCAAGAGTTTGCTGACACTCCTCTCTTGGGACCCCAATGTAGCTCTGGTTTCAGCAGACTTCCTACCACTCTCTTCCTCTCCATCTTTTGTCCTCAGCAGATCACCTGTCTCCTTAAAGACTGGAGCTTTGGTAAACTCACTTTTTTCTATCCTGATTTATTTAAACAGAAGCCTCCTTGAGATAGAAACGTATCTAAAGGTTTCATAGCATTTCTAAATTTCTGTTTCTCTTAATTGAAGTTCCATTTGTAATGTGTAGATAAACATTTTTTTTCCCCTAGAAAAATGAAAATGCTAGCCAGCTGTCTATCTTTGACATATGAAAGACTCTGATCTGCCCTGTGTGTTGTACCCATTATCAATAGGTTTGCAGGGTAATTTAACCATTCTATTTCCTCCCATCCCATTCCAATCTCCTCTCATTTCATATTTTACAAAAACTAGAAACATAAGCAGAACACTGACCTATAATCCAGTTATTCAGTTTCTACAAAGAGTGGCAAAAACCTCAAGAGAATGCAAACATACTTTGACTCCGTATGCTTTAATGTTGAGCAGCCTGCTTGGGGTTGTCCAATGGCACAAATAATCCTCAATCTCCTTCGAGCCAAGAGTTACATTTTTCTGTTATCCTGAGTGATTTACTAGAGAACAGAGAAAATAAACTTAATGGGCTACTGTATGCTATTTCTTAAGCAAAAAAAAAAAAAACAAAACAAAGTTACAGAGAAAATAAATATTCAGAAGAAAGGCCCAGATTTGGAGAGATGGAGCTCACCAGAAGAAAGAACATCAGAATTTAAAGTCAGAAGATCTGGGTGTGACTCTTGGCTTTGTCTCATCATTCTGTGACCATGGACAATTCAAAATCTCTCTAAACCTCTTTATCCTCATCTGTAAAATAATGACCAAACTGTACTTTTTTTTTTTTTTTTCATAGAGTGGTTGGGAGAATTAGACATATGTGCAAGTGCTTGTAAATAGCAGGAAACTATGCAAATGTTACTCTGAATTTCTATCAGGGGGCCTTTTCATCCACCCAGGCAAATGTTTCATTAGCCTGTGCTCAAATGTTCTGAATGGCATTCTGCCAGTTCATTTCCATTCACTAAAACAATCAACGTTCCAGTAGAATATTGATCTGGGCCTCAGAGTAGAAAGCAAGACTAATTTATTCATGACTTAGTAACAGAGACAAAGAAAAGATGTGTTACCTTAGGTCAATTTTCATAATGTACAAGAAAGACAAAGGAACCACACAGACACCATTAACAACAAACCTCATAGCACAAAGCCTCTGCATGGAAAGAAACCCAGTCCTGCTAGAGAGAGGACTGTTGTTTCATATGGCATGCATTGACAGGTTGGAATCATGATGCATTCAATTCCAAGTTATCATCAGTAGCAAAGAAACTTTTCCATGTGTATAACCAGTCCAATCTTTCTGAAGTATTCAGAAATATATCTAACATCTGTTCACTTCTCTGCAAAGACATCCATTCGACTCACTTGAGCCAAGGAAACAAAAATTGCCATATAAAACATAGGTCTGCTTGCTAAAAAGGCTACTCAGTATATTAAAAATGTGAATCAGCAAAACAATATAATATACTGAAATTTTAGAAAAACTTTATCATACTAAGAGTACAGCCAAACGTAGTGGAAGAGAAATACAAGTTAAATATAGTAGCAGGGAGAAAAGAAAAATACTCTGGACTAGATATCAGAAATCTAATATTCTGCTCCTATGTTTGGGATCATGAAAAAGTCTCTTTACTCTATCCCATTTCGTTAATTGTGAAATAGGATAGTTGAATTTAAACAATCTAGACCATAATGGAAACAGAGAGATCATAGTTCAAATCTCTGTCCTAGCACTCACTAACGAAGTCACCTTAGGAAAAAAATCTCTAAATAATTAGAACCCTGGTATCTTCATCTGTTAACGGGACATAAAATAATCTCCCTCAAAAAATTGTAATAGGGAATGGAAAAAAAAATGCATTGAAAATACCTGGAGCATAGTAGGTATTTGAACTATTTTAATTCTCTACCCCCAACAAGTTCATATTTCTGTTTATTGTGTCAGGATCAGTTCACGCTAATAGTTTTGTTTGTAATAATTGCTGTTTATTGAGCAACAACTCTGTGCCAGGTGTTATCTTTATCCGTAATCTTAACAACGATACTTCAAGTAGTCATTATTGTCCCCATTTACCATATGACAAAACTGAAGGCCAGAAGGATTAAGAATCTTTCCTAGGATCACACAGCTAGTAAAGCTAAAGCAGACATCAAAAACCTGATATGACTGATTTAACATGCTAATCTGTCTCCCAATGGACCTGTAATAACAATGATAATCATAGTAATAATAAAAACAAACCTATTTTAATCTAATTGCCAAAAAGTTCATAACAGTGATCCTTCAGAGCACTGCAGCTGACCGAACTCAACTAAAAATGTGTGAGATAAGCAATAGCAAATAGGGGCTTTGATGGAATGACTATAGACAGAACTGCTGTAAGGAGCCACAGAAAAGAGCAAAGAGCCATAGCTGTGGCACTGGCAAGCCTGGCTCCCTGCCCCTAGAGCATTCTTTTTATGAGACCCGCTCTATGGCCTACACATTGGACCAACAATACTCAACCATTTTGGCACCAGGAACCTGTGTTGTGGAATACATATATATATATATATTTTTTTTTTCATGAATGAGACGGGTGGGGAGACAGATTCAGGATGAAACTGTTCCACCTCAGAACATCAGGCATTAGATTCTCATAAGAAGCACACAACCTAGACCCCTCAGATGCACAGTTCACAATAGGTTTCCTGCTCCTATGAGAACCTAATGCTGTTGCTAATCTGACAGGAGGTAGAGCTCAGGCAGTAACGCTCACTCACCTGCTGATCTCCTCCTGCTGTGTGGCTGAATTCTTAAGAGACCACGGACCAGTACCATTAGGCCACACCCAACTGCAGGATCTGCTTCCAATATTGTTTCCAGTCAAAATTTAATGTAGTTGTTAACTGATCTAGCATTGCAGCAAAGGCTGCTAATTAACCTCCAATAAACATTCATTCCTTCCTCCTTAGAGGACTGATCCACCCCCCGACCTTTTAGATGGGTATATAACCATGCGTAATAAAGATCACATTTCTCTGCCTTCTTGGAAGCTTTGGTATAGCAATCTGACTTTATTTCTGGATAATGTAATTTAAGTAAACATGTGCTGTGTAGGAACTATTCCAAAATGGGGAATGCAGTGGGTGGCTTATTTACTGCTGCTTCTTTCTCCCTTCTTCTTTCCTTCTTACTTTCTATAGGATAAAATGTATACATGATGATTTAATTTTGAACTACCGTCTTGGATGGGAGATGAACTATTTATGTTGAGGGTGGTTTGAGTGACTAGATAGAAGGATCCTGAGTCCCTGATGATTATGGAGTTATCAACTTTGATTAGAATCCTTCTTTCTAGGTTCATTTAAGTGAGTGATATAGATGAAATGTTTGTATCTCCACCAAATTCATACATTGAAATCTAACTCCTAGTGTGATAGTGTTAGAAGGTGGGGTGTTTGAGCAGTGATTAGGTCATGAGGCTGGAATCCTTATGAATGGGATTTATGCCCTTATACAAGAAACTGTAGAGGGCTCCTGATATGGTTTGAATGCTTGTCCCCTCTAAATCTCATGCTTAAATGTTATCCCCAGTGCTAAAGGTAGGGCCTGGTGGAAGGTGTTACAGTCATGGAGGCAGATTCCTCATGAATGGTTTGGTGCCCTCCCCATGGTAATGAGTTAGTTCTCACTCTATTAGTTCATACAAGAGCTGGTTGTTTAAAAGAGTCAACACTTCCTCACCTATCTCTTGCTCTCTCTCTGGCCATGTGACATACCTGCTCCCCTTTTGCCTTCCAACACAAATGAAAGCTTTCTAAGGCCTCACCATAAGCCAACACATGCTGGTGCCATGTTTGTACAGCCTGCTGAACTATAAGCCAAGTAGCCCTCTTTTATTTATAAATTACCCAGTCTCAGGTATTTCTTTATAGCAATGTACACTGGACTAACACAGCTTCCTAACCTCTTCCAGCATGTGAGATTACATCAAGATGGCGATCTATGAATCAGGAACTGAGCCCTCACTAAACATCAAATCTGTGGGCACCTTGATCTTGGGACTTCCAAGCTAGCATAACTGTGAGAAATAAATTTCTGTGGTGTATAAGCCACTTAGTCTATAGTATTCTGTTATCACAGCCTGAATAAGCTAAGACAATGAGAAAGAAAGGAACTTCTTTATTTTTGTTTCAAGTATTCTCTCACTCACAGACAAATTTAATTCTAACTGACAAAAATATCAAGTCCAACTTGTAGGTAGCCTCAATCTAATTGTATATCTTCTGCGTAGAGCTTTGTCTTTTTTTTTTCCAACACTTTTTAAAATTTGAAGTCCTGTCTAAAGTGTGGGCTCTCTGTTGTGCACCTCAATTCTCATTAGGTCTCCTATAATGCCTTTTCAAGACTCCTTTCATCTTGCTCTAGGTCTAGACTGGAATGTCATCCTCTCAATATATCTCTTAACTACCAATAAACTTCTGGATGCAAAAATCTCTTGATGTTTTCCAGATATCTAGAGATGTTAGAAGCTCTATTATCTCTTTGGGGCATGGCAGTACTTTTATGATTATTTAGAGCAAGAAACACACAACTTACACACAGATATCATAGATCCTAAGAATAAAAAGTGTGAAATAAAATGAGTTACCGAATGACTATTCTTCACTCTTTTTCCCAATTTCGTGCCCTGGAAATTATCATTTGGATGTTGATTTTCAATAATGTCTCTCTAAGATGCTAAATCAACTATGAGGTATGTGAGGGCCAACAGTTCGTACAAGACCACCCTCTCTTCTGATATCAATTGCAAGTTTGGGTGATTCCCAAGGTTACATTCAACTTTTATCATTCACTAGAAAGACTCACAGAATTCAGTGAAAGCTGTTATATTCATGACTGTAGTTTATTAAAGGAAAAAAATAGACATTAAAATCAGCCAAGAAAGGTGTCCACTGGGCAAGGTCCAGAAAAGGTGCCAAACATGGGGCTTCTGTCTTCTACTCATGAAGTCATGAACACATTACTCTCCTGGCATTGATGTCTGACAATATGCACAAAATATTACCAACCAGGAAAGCTCACTTGAGCCCTAGTGCTCAGAGTTTTTATTGGGGCTCCATCACATACTGTTTGCACGACTGAAATTAAGTCTCCTGTCCATCTGGAGACAGAATTGATACCACATGATCCCAAACCCCCATTAAAAATCACAGTGTTAGACTATCCAATGGCAAAAGCCCCAGGCAAATAAAGACATTCCTAACAGACATCATATTCTAAGAACCTGGAGATCACCTCCCAGGAACTGAGGGTAAAGGTCAGACTTCTCTTTGGATAATGTTAAATTCTTCATTACACAGCATTCCTCTTAACTCCCAGGATCCTGGATTTGACATTGACACCTCTGATATTTTACTGGGCACCCTGACACTCCATTTGTCTGGCAAAACATGTACTATACTATGGTTTGTGCTATTTTTGGCATCTGCATCATCATAATGGTGTGTCTTATCTCTATAACCTTCTGAGGACTAGTCTGATAGCTCTTTTAAGGAAGTAAATATGATGGACAGACCAACTTGACCCAGAGTAGAAACATTAGGATCTGAGGCAGGGCAGTAGAGGGATGCTTTTGTCCAGACCTAAAGAAAATAATCCTCAGTTTGAACTAGACTATGATGGAACATGCTTTAAAAGAAGGAAAATCTACATCCCACACCAGCCTTTTGATTTATGCATTTTCATATGAAAGCCATTTCATCAGCAGTATTGAATATGAAGAGATATATAAATATACACATTGACCCAAGCAATAGGAAGTATACTGCAAATGGAGATCTCACTCCTTCTGATAAAGGCAAGGTGACTGAGTGGGCCTGTTTCTTTCTGTGACTTCCCGAATCTATGATTTAAATGAAATTGATGCCATAAAATGTTTCATTGCATGTTATAAATAAACTCTCTGGCCTGAAGGACTCAACTTCAAGTTGCACGTTTTTATAAAGAATACATTACAGTTTAATGTGGCAGTGGGAGGATCTAATTCAATTCAAGCAGTGATGATTAATTAAAGTTAGTTTGCAAAATTTTTTTATGATCTTCAGATATATCATAAAATAAAATTTTATGACTTTGTTACCATATATGCTCCCACTCTACAGGTAAAGTCACCTGAAATTTCTTCATACAGAAAAAAATGCCAAGACATAATGTTTATTTGTAATTATGCCTTTGCGTGTAGTTTTTCTTTGTTTGTTTGTTTTTTGTTTTTTGTTTTTAACTGCATGGTCTAGAGGTGTTGTGAGATGGTTTCTTGGCTTAAAGGCACTTGAATAACAATGAAGGCTGAAAGCATCAGAAGTAATTGCCTTGTAGAATGCATTACAAAGTCTCAAATGTGGCAATACAATTTAACTGAGAACCAGGTTATCTATCTTGTCTCAAGTTTCCTTAAAGAAGCACAAGACATACTGAATTAAGGGTAACAAGAAGGGAGTAAAATCTTACCTGGACAAAATGCATGTACCCCTCCCCCATGCATGTTTTGGCTTTAATTTTTTTCTCTGTAATTTCTCTAGTGAAGAAAGGGTCAGTCTGTACTAGGGAACCACAAGTGGAAACACATGTGACATGATAATATGGAAGTAGAGGGCCAGCTCCTCACATCATCCTGGTTTCCATAGCCATTCATTCAGATGTCAGTATCAGATCATCAGTACTTAGAATCAGTTTCTTTGTAAATCTGATTGTGTATTTTTTTTTTTTTTTTTAGATGGAGTTTCACTCTTGTTGCCTAGGCTGGCGTGCAGTGGTACAAGCTCTGCTCACCGCAACCTCTGCCTCCCAGGTTCAAACAATTCTCCTGCCTCAGTCTCCCAAGTAGCTGGAATTACAGGCATGCACCACCACACCCAACTAATCTTGTATTTTTCTTGTAAAAAAAACTTGTATTTTTACTAGAGAGGGGTTTCTCCATGTTGGTCAGGCTGGTCTCCCACTCCGGACCTCAGGTGATCAGCCTGCCTCAGCCTCCCAAAGTCCTGGGATTACAGGCGTGAACCACCATGCCTGGCCATAATCTCTCTTTAAAAGCAGTCACAGGCCAGGCATGGTGGCTCACGACAATAATCCTAGCACTTTGGGAGGCCAAGGAGGGCTGATCACCTAAGGTCAGGAGTTCGAGACCAGCCCCGCCAACACAGTGAAACTCCATCTCTACTAAAAATAGAAAAATTAGTTAGGCGTGGTGGCACACACCTGTAATCCCAGCTACTAGGGAGGCTGAGACAGGAGAATCGCTTGAACCTGGGAGGCGGAGGTTGTGGTGAGCCAAGATTAAGCCACTGCACTCCAGCCTGGTCAACAGAACAAGACTCTGTCTCAAAAAAAAAAAAAAAAAAAAAAAACAATCACTTCTTAGTTTGAAGGTCCTGGTCAGATCCTTCCAGTCAGCGATTAAACCTGAGAACTGAGAAAAGGTGGAACTATATAGGTTTATTTTTATTGTTAACAAATCAGAGCATTTTCTGAGCCAGCCTGCTCAGTTAAAATTAAGCCCTGAGAGGAAAAGCCCTACCAGGTTACAGCATAACATCACCCTCTTCCAATTTCCTAGCCAACAAGACCACTTTAAGAGGTAAATAATTTCCTCTGTTTATTACTGGAAAATATGTTTTCCTTAGTATGTCCTTCTCCCAATCTTTACCTTCTTCTCCATTTTGAAGATCACCTCAGATATTACCTATTTAACTTATTCTGTATTACACTTTCTCCATATAGAAAAATATACCAAGACATAATGTTTATTCATAATTATGCCTTTACAGGATGGAGATATATATATATATATTCTGCATGATCTAGAGATGTTATGAGATAGATAGTTCCTTGACTTGAGGGCACTCGCCACCTCCTCTTTGTACCTCCCTTCCCTGACCCAAGGCTGGATCAAAGATTGCTGTCCTAGGCTCCAAGAGTGAACTCTGGTGGTTACCTCAAACAAATTAGAATCTATTCTAACAGTCTATTTGACAGGATATCCTAAAAGGCAGGTACCTTGTCTTATGAATCTGTGTGTCTCCAGAGTATACACAGAGCTCATCAAATATTTGTTGAAATATGCATGAATGAATAGGGCAAGAACACAGAATATTTATTTACTGTATCTCTTACTCTTTCTATCCCTAGAGTGACTCTAGTTTGTCTAGGACTGTCTTAATTTATGACTATTTACTCGGTGCACTTATATATTACCTTTCATTCTCAAAAAATAAATGGGTTTGAACGACAAATTATATAGTCAAATGCTATTCATGCCTGAACCTGTTTGTAGGCCCCTTATATCTGGACCCTGAGGTTCTGTCATCCTTAGATCCAAGTTCCCATATCTAACTTTTAATCATGGGCTGATACAGGACGATAATCTTTTACTTCAGCCAATTCCACTCCTGCTAGTTTCCCTCCCTTCCCCTACTCAAATCAAAGGGCCTTGCAAATGTCTTGTCTCCAGATCTGGTGCCCCAGCAGCCAAGCCATGACTAAATGACACCTGTTTTGAAGTCCTAGGCCTCTTTGGACTATAATTCCTGACAATCAAAATTCAGCTTTTTAATCTCAAAGTAGTTACAGGCAGAACAAAAAAGACTATTTTATACCTTAAGAGGCTTCCTTCTGAGTGAAGAAAAGTGGCAGGCACATTTCCATGAAATATCATCTTAACATTTTTCAAATGATTTTTTTGCTCTATGGATAAAGTAATGAAAAATAATCATAATTTGATGTTAAATATTAGCTGTAAATGACATTTGTGTACATATAGTTCCCTTTTTTAAAAAAGGTTTCAAATTCCAAGCCTCCTCCTTGGCTCTCAAAAAAAAAAAAAAGTCCAAAATAATTTGCCCACTACAATTACAAATTCCATCTATTTCAAGTGACTTAACTACAAAGTCATGGAATATAATGAAAATGACAACTGACTCTAAGTTAGCAACTACACTTATAATTAACAGGAGGCTTTGACAAATGTTTATAGTGCTTTGAAACAGGAGGTCAGGACATCAATTACAGAGGTAACATAAACTCATTTTTCCTATTTATAATTCAAATCCAAATTACCACATACTGTAACATGTGGCAAAAGCCCCAGCTTTTCAAACTTATGCCTGGAGGTCAGGTAATTGGCTCATAGAAGGAAAAGCAGAAAACCAAGCAGGAGAGATGGGAAGTAGGGCACTGTGGGCCAAAAAGCTTCAAATATATCCAGAAAATGAGGATTGATTTTCAGAGATGCTCTGACTCTATGTTCCCCTAGCCAGCCTTATATTCTATCATACTTCTTCCCTTTCTTTACCAGCACCCTACACAGAATAATATGAAGATGCTGATATTTGATGATTGTGGTAGATTGTATTTCTGTTTATAATTATTAATGCCCCTCCATTGTCCTTTCCTTTAGGAAATCATACATTCCTGCTCCACTGATTTGGGGTTTGGCCATGTTATATGCTTTGGTCAGTGGAATATGAGTGGGTATGACATATGTTATCTTTTTAGTGAAACTGGGAGAAGTACCATGAGTTTCTGCCACTAATCTTGCTTCTATTTGCTGCCATGAGAATCTCAGGTAGAGATTCTTCTATAGAATAGGAAGGCAAGGAAGGGGAGCCGGCCCTTAGCTAGAGACTAGCTATAGTGGTAACACAAACCTGTAAGTAACATAAGCAAAAAAATAAAGATTTGTAAGTGCTGAAATTTTAAGCATGTTTGTTATCACAGCTGACCAACACACTGATAATGATGATATATAATAGTATTGCTAGAGCTTTACAATGTGTCATACACCGTCTTAAGTGTTTTATATGTGTTAAATTATTTAATCTCATTTTACAGATGAGGGAATAGAAGCAAAGAAAGTTAAATAATTTGCACAATATTACATAGTAAGTAGCCAAGCCAGGTTTGGAACTTAGGCACTCTGGCTTCAGAGGCTAAGATCTTATGCTATACTGCCTTTCTACATATATATACATATGTGTATATATATGTATATACATATCAGTCATATTTTGACATTCCCCAAATATTCAAATCTCTTTCATACCTCCATGCCTTTCCACATGCTAATCCTCCTTCTGGAATTCCCTTTCAGTCCTTTCTCACTTAGAAAACTCCTATTCATCCTCCATGACCCATCTCAGAGAGTAAATTTCTGTGAGTCTAATTGCTTCTTATTCACCCCACCCCACTTCTTGAAGACAGTTGTTTCTTTCTTCTATAATGGCATAACATCTTATAAATAGTTTTGTTGTAACAGTGTTATTACTTTTTCTTGTGCTTGTCTCCCTTTCTAGAAGTTGAACTCTTCCAGGGCGAGGAAAATATTTTACTTATTTTTAAATTTCTAGAGCCAATGTGCTGGATACCTAGTCAATGATCAGAAAAAGTTTGATGACTGAATATAAGAGATCTAGTGGCCAATTCAATTTGTTCCTTAAGCCCAAGTAAAAGAAGATGTGGGAATAGGTAAGCATTCTGTTAGTCTAGAGTTTTATTTTGTCACTGAGTTCACATTATAAACTATAAAATAGGAAGTTAGTACATTACATTGCCTTCACCTGTAGAACAATTTCTCTAGCATGTATTGTTCTCCCCTCCCCTCCCCTACAGGCATCACTAGGAATTCGGCTAACACATAGTCCTCCAAATCCATTTCTTCCCGTTCACATTTATTTGCTGCTCAATCAGATTTTTGGTCAAGTATTATCCTGGGTGTTTCCTTAAGGGTGCTTTGGGATGAGATTAACATTTAAATTAAATTAGTAGACTGAGTAAAGCAGATTGTCCTCCACAATGTGGGTGACTCTCATCCAATCAGTTAAAGGCCTGAACAGAACAAAAGGCTGACTCTTCTCAAAGTAAAAGAGAATTCTCCTACCTAACAGCCTTCAACCTGGAACATCAGCTCTTCTTACTTCTACAGCAGCTTCTGGTCTTCAGACTGGAACTGAGACATTGACTCTATAGATTTTAGACTTGACAGCCTCTCTCTAATCATGTATTCCAATTCATTATAGTAAATCTCTTTATGTATATATCTATATATGTATATATCTATATATTTGTATGTATATACACACCCCATATTGGTTCCGTTTCTCTGGAGAAGTCTAACTTCTATAGGAATCAAATATTTAGGGACCCTCTTATCATCAGCAAAACAATTTGATATCAAAAAAGTACTCACCAGACAACTAGCTCCATATGCATTTGGATGTGTGTATACACATATATTTGTACAAATAAGTATATATGTGTATAATTACAAATATAAACACATTTATACATACATATATTTATATTTACATAATATCACAAACTCAGAAAGCTTTTTGAGGTAATTATAATTATCCCTATTTCATGACTGAAGAAATAAAGCTTAGAGACAAAATACCATTATTATTATGGAGATACAAACATGGCTAATATTCAAATATAGATAATATAATCACAAATATTAAAAACACACTAAAGGTAAAATATGAATTCATGTATCACTCTTAGACAAAGTCTTTAAAATAAAAAAATTGAGAGGAAATATGAGAGGATAGAATATTGATTAAAGTTTTGTTTTTTTTTTTTTTTGAGACACAGTCCTGGTCTGTCACCCAGGCTGGAGTACAGTGGTGCGATCTCAGTTCCCTGCAACCTCCGCCCCCTGGGTTCAAGTGATTCTCCTGCCTCTGCTCCCTGAGTAGCTGGAAATACAGGAACCCACCACCACGACTAGCTAATTTTTAAATACTTTTAGTAGAGACGGCTTTTCACCATGTTGGCCAGGCTGGTTTTGAACTGCTGGCCTCAAGTGATCCACGCACCTCAGTCCCCCAAAGTGCTAGGATTACAGGTGTGAGCCACCACACCTGGCCAGATTAAAGAGATTTTTAGTAACTAGATTCCATTGCAAAAATTTATCCTTGGTCCCAACCCCCAAAAATTAACTCTGGTGGACAGAGCACATACTGAGGAATCAAAATACTTGAGTCATTATTCTGGATATATTATTTAATAATTGAGCAACTTCTGAGGGTAACCTTTAGATCTGAGAAGGCAGACTAGAAATAATAAGGACTCTGAGTGAGATAGATTTCAGTGTGAGCCCAACTCTGTGACACATCTGCTATAGGAGAGTATGCAAGTTAATCATTCTGAGTATGAAGTGCCAGATAAAGATAGCAACACCCATTTCAAATGAAGTGCTTTCTAGAGTGCCCAACAGAGGGTACTCTTGATAAATATTTGTGCCCCTATCTCCAGACCCCATTTTTTTCACCCACAGGTCCTTTCTGATTCTATACTTCTATAATGCCATTATCTGCACCCTACATTCTAGGGTGACTTTAGTAAAAAAGTTGCTGAGTGGATTCTTCTGGCTATTTCTATCCCATAGTGTATTTGTAGCTTTTGTTTCTTCTTTAAACAATTGAGTTTAAAGATACGTTTTGTCAAATGTTCTCTGCATTCCAAATGTATCTTTGGATTATGAAATAGAAGGTGATCAGCTTCCCAAATATCATTTCTGTGAAGAGAATTGCTGTGATCAGAATGCCTCCTTCACTGAATGCCCCTTCTGATAAAACTAAATTGAAATGGTTTCAGTACTCATTATAGGTTTACTGAGCTCTGCAGTTGATTCCTTCAAGCTACATCTATTGAATGTTTGGATGGCATAAAAATCAGTATTCTAAGAAAAAACACAAACACTTTCAAAACATCCCTCATGGTTTCTAGTGTGTCTTTCTAGAGCAATAATATTTTATCTCTGAATCAGAGTCAAGTCACCACCTCCACTTACTAACAATTTTTATCATCTTCTTTCCTTCTCCATTTCTACATCCAATTGTCAAAAAATTTGAAAATATTTTTACATTCAATTTTTAAATTAATGTCTGTTATTTTCATGTGAAGAAGACACAAAACACTGTTCAAAAACAAACTGTTATCATTCATTCAAAAAATATTTGAGCATCCACAATGTGCCAGGCACTGTTCCAGATGCCAGTGACAGAAAAAAATAAGCAAACAAAATTGCACTATTCCTTGTTCTAACAGGTATATCTTCACATTGGGGGAGTATATAGTGTATTTGGTCTTGAGAAATGTGACGGGGAAAAATAACACAGGATATGGGACAGGAAGTTAGGTTGGCCAGGGAAGGGCTCATCGAGAAGATGACACTGGAGGTAAGACCTAAGTGAGGCAAAGGGCAAGCATGTGCTTGGTGGTTGCGGGGGAATAGAGAGAGAGTTGGGGCCTGGTATTTCAAACCAGAGAAACTAGGGTAGAGACCCTGATGTAGAAGCATCAGTATGCTTGGTGTGTTTGAGAAATGTCAAGGAAGCTGAAACAAGGGGGAGTATGGCTGGAGACAAGGATGGTGGTGTCTGGATCCTGAGGAAAACATTTACCAGTCATAAAGACTAACCCCATATGCCAAAGTAGGAGAATGACAAGCATTGGCTGTGCTCTCCAAATACCAGACTGTCTATATTTTGTTACCATAAATTGATTTCCAAAGTGAATGCACTACCATCACCTCTGGTATTCTGCTCATCATATATTTAATTATTTACTAATGCATTCATAAAGTCCTTCACTTCTTTAGACAAAGTGTTAGCATCTGTGGTGTAAGATTAATTAGATATGTAGGGAAGAACAATATGCTTTCAAATAACACAGTAAAGATTCACCAAACCCCTTTTCCCCCCTGCTAAACACACAACTTGACTACATTTCACAGCCTTTCTTGTAGTCATTTAGGGCCACCTGGCAATATTTTGATGAAATGGACTGTCAGAAGAAGCGGTACACTTCATTTTTAGGCTTGGACTCGTTAAGTTCCTCCTTGGAGATCCTCCATAACCTCTCCTTTCCCTTGTCTGCTGCCAGAGAATCGGTGGAGGATTCTGAAACTCTGGGGACTCGAAGAAAGAGTAGCATTGAACTAACAAAGAAAGGTAACACAAGAGACTTTCTTGAAGAGAGACCAGCACATAGAAAGGCACTGAGGTACAACTAAATGGGACTTGTTGTAGGAAGAACTATAAAAAGTTCTTTGGACTGGAGAATAAGGTGAATGGGCATGATGGCAAAACATATATATAAGGACTAGATTTCAGAGGTCCTGCACGCCATCCAAAGAAATTAAGACTTCCTCTTGAATGAGATCTAAAGAGAAATAACATGGCTTAGGTCAATTCCAACCTTCCTCCTGATCGCATTTATACCATTCTGAGCCTTCCCTGTCTTCTTCACCACTCACTGTATTTCTCATTAACAAAATGTCCATATTCTCAGTGAGGTTTGTGAACTCTCAAAGGGCAGGCTCTCTCTCTCTCCTTCAAATTTGTTTTTCAGAACATGAAGTAGGCAAACTATTTTTTCATATTTAAAGCAAGAAAGCACTCTAGTTATACATTATTTTGATGTAAATCATGAGGACAAAGAGTAACTTCAGTGATATGCTGCCTCTGCCCAGGGCTGTGGGAGATCAAAGAGCAGGGTGCTTATGATGGGGTGCTAGTGTGTCCACCAGAGGCTACAGAACACACACGTGGTGGCGATTTCACAACAGGCTCACTACAATGTCCAACTCTGTGTCTATTGCCTCTGGTGGCATAATATAATATTTCAAACAATAATACAAACCACTATTGATTGAACATGTGTTGTTTTACATAAATTGTCACTAATCACAATACATCTCCATTTACAGATGAGAAAGCAGCTTCCAAGAGTTTAATGTCACACAATTACTGAGTGGGTAGAGCCAAGATTTGAACTTAGGTCTGCCTGATCCAAAGCCCCTGTTCTTTCCATCATATCACTCCTGCCCCTAGTATTGCTGTGGACTCATAGTCCAAAGCACCATTTGTTTTGATACTTGTATTTTATCTTAAAAATTCCTATGAACAAAGTATTCTTATTAACATCAGAGTTGATATCTTTTTATACTTACTAGTTTCGTGTTTTGAATTTATTACCATAAGAACAAAATTACGAATTTACAATCTCTTGCCAGCAAGTCTTTAAAAACATAGTGTGTGCCCTATGGGGTAAGAAGACAAGGGTTACATCACACCCTCTCTCCACACTTCTGGGATTTACTGAGTTCAATAGTTTTATTGTTGTTGTTGTTGTTGTTGTTTTGAGACAAGATCTCACTCTGTCACCTAGATTGGAGTGCAGTGGTGAGATCACAGCTCACTGCAGCCTGCCTTGACCTCCCTTGATCAAGCAATCCTCCTATCTCAGCCTTCTGAGTAGCTGTGACTATAGGTACCTGCCACCATGCCCAGCTTATTTTTTAAAATTTTTGTAGAGACAGGGTCTCACTATGTTGCCTAAACTGGTCTTGAACTCCTGGGATCAGGTGATTATCTCATCTAGGCCTACCAAAGTGCTGGAATTATAAGTGTGAGCCATTGTACCTGGCCTTACAGTACTACTCTTGACCCCAGAGCAGCAGTTCCTCTGAAGCCTTTACAACTCTATAAATGTCCTGCAGCTGGAAGAGCACGATGATAGTAGGGGGAGGAGATTAGTTGTACAGACTTCTGCTCTGGGAACCTGCTGTAAAATAAACACTGCGGAAAATTCCTGTTTCTGTTAAATAGAATGACTTTTGTGTTGGCTATTGCCCATGTGCATGTGCTCTCAGCAGAGAAAAAGAGACAAAATAAAAGTGACTTGTGCAGAAAATTCTAGAATAATTAGAAATTCTTTTGCAGGAAGTCTGGCAAGTTCCACAACTTTTAATGACTGGCATGGACTTCTCGTGATTTAATCTTGGCTTCTGAAAATTCATCTGAGTCAGTCACTACTCAGAACAGACTGAAAAGTGATTATGAGAACTAAGTAAAGGACAGCTGGCTCCCAGCAAATTTGTGAAATGAGATTTTTTGGTTTTGGGGTTTTTGTTTTGTTTTGTTTTCCTCTTGTATTTGCATCTCTGTGTTCCCTGGATGGAAGGTAAGCTTCAAAGGCAGAGACTTAAGACTATATCAGTATCTAGCTCTGTGACCTTGCACAAGTCTGTCAGCTATCCAGAACCTCATTTCAACAGTCCTCATTTTTAAGCAAATATTTATTGTGCACTAATTGTATTCTAGACCTGGCTCCAAATGTTGGTGATATAATGGTGAACAGATCATAGTTCCAACCTTAAGTAAACTCATGGCAACATAACTAATAGTGTAAAAAAAAACTTTAGTAAGACTAATTGGAGGATGCTAGTCACCCAAAGTGGGTGTCTAGTCTATTTCTGTCCTTCAGAAGAACAGAAAGCTTCTCCAAGAGAGATCCAAGTCTGCCTAAACCTAAATGATGAGTTGGAATGAGCCACATGACATATCTATGTATTGAGAAGGTAAGGTATATAGAAGCATATCTCAGGCAAAGAGAACATCAAAGGACACAGGTACAGAGACAGAGATCTGGTAGACAAATTTTTTAAAAAGCATATACAGACAGTCTAGAAACCTAAGATATTTTTAATAGAGAAGTTGTCTTAAGCATACCTTGGACTTACAATAAGTTTAAGTCTAATATTCACTCATTTCCATCCATCCATTCATTGTTCTAGAAACTATTCTAGCTGCTAGAGTTATAAACATGAAGAAGTCATAAAATAGGTAAGTGAAAATTGATGGACAGGATGTCTAGAAAAGCTCCTTAAAATGAAGACAGATACCCGAAGCATTCCTTTTGCCTTTCCCTCTCATTCTTCCCTGCTACCAGAAATAGAGGTCTGATAGTTAAAGTTTTAGCAGTTCTCTTGGGCTACGATGTGATCCTACTGTATTAGTCAGTTCTTGCACTGCTATGAAGAAATACCTAAGACTTGGTAATTTATAAGGATAAAAGGTTTAACTGGCTGATGGTTCCATAGGCTATGCAGGAAGCATGGCAGCATCAGCATCTGGGAAGGCCTCAGGGAGCTTTTACTCATGGCAGAAGGCAAAGTAGGAACAGTTATGTTACATGGCAAGAGCAAGACATGGTGTGTTGGGGGGTAAGTGCCACATACTTTCAAATAACCAGACCTCACGAGAACTCACTCACTGACATGAAAATAGCACCAAGGGGGAAATTGACCCCCATGACCCACTCACCTCCCACCAGGCCCCACCACCAACATTAGAATTACAATTTGACATGACATTTGGGCAGGGACACAGATCCAAACAGTATCACCTGGACATGGAATGCACAAGCTAGGATAATAGACAGGGAGGAAGGAGGAGCCTGACAATCATGGAGCTGCCTTCCTCTACATTTATTTTACATAAGAGAGAAATAAATATTGCTAGGCTACTTATGTGAGGTTTAAATTATAAGCAACAGAACCCAGTTTCCAACCAATTCAGGGAGATAGCATGATGTAGATTAAGAAAGAGTATAGACTTTGGATACAGACCTGGATTTGAATTCTGGCTTTGCCAAAAATAAGCTGTTTCCTTCTACCAAAATGGGACTGATATATAAAGGGTGGGTAAGGGGCTGACAGAGATTACAAATAAGTGCCTACCATATAGCATATGTGTGACATTATTATCTGGATTATCTGGATTCGGTGGAAAGTTAAAAAAAAAAAAGTCTACAAACAAAACATCCAAAAGCCCTAGATTCTAAAAAAAATGTATCACTCATATAGTGAAGACTGTGACAAAAATAAGAATTTTCTGTGGAAGAATTAAAAGAAAACTTGAATCAAGATGATAAAAAATTAATGAATTAGGTGTATTTCAAATTAAATGTATCTCCTTAACATCAGAGTCTGCAAGATATTTAAAAAGATAACTTGTAGGGACTTCCTCATCTATTATTCTACACCTGTCAACTACTGAAAGTCATGCTACCTGCAACTTATTCACAACAACTAGAGCACTTCAGCACAGGGACAGCAAACAAATACAAATGCTGGCTTGCTCTCTTCTGAACAGGAGTAACAGCTTTCATATGCTTTCGGACTTAATTAACTTTGGCCTTAGGCCCAGACCCTGAATCATCAGTTTATAAGAGGTGCAGAATAATGGCACAAAACTCACGTAATGTAAGGGTAACTCTTAGAAAAAACTTTTCTAGAACTGAAAGACAAAAATAGAATTGGGCACAGTAGTGAAAGCAACATAGTGACAAGTGTCCTTCTAAATTTGTCCATCTGTCTGAATTATTTTTCATGAAGACAATTATGTGTTCATGGTGCTACTGTATTCAACAGTAAATTCTACTAAGGAAATATGTGTGACTCCAGGTTGCTTTGTAATTGGTAACAGCTCCTTCCAGAGTTTACTTTATTAAAAATCTCAAATCCAATATATAACCAAGAGAAGACTTTTTACTTCCTTGAGTAGTCATCATCACTGTGATACTACATGAATGAGCAGAGTATAATGAATTCAATAAGTATTTTTTGAGCCTTACTAAGTAACAGGCACTGTAGTAGTTTATCCTGCCTTCTAAATTAGTGATGCTCTATTCTGCTAACTGGAAACCCATACACGTCTTCAATGTCCCATTCAAACCTTAGCTCCTTATTAAATTATAGAACTGGGTATCTCTGGACAATATTTTACACAAAACAAAACTGAACTTCAATCATCATGGCATCTATTGACCACTGAGACATGTTATATCACTTTGGTTGAGTATACAAGATTATTAGGAATAATACAAATTTATTTATAACCTCTCATTGACCTCCTTCTAGTTTTTGACTATAGGAACAATAGTCAGGAGTTAAGCAGCACGACCATATATGTGATTATTGTTCATTAATATGTACATACTACTTTTGTGTGTGTTCACATGCATATGTGTGTCTTCATGTCTTCACCTTCCTTACATGGGCTTATCTTTAATCTCTAAAATCTATTACTTCAGCCTCCATCTCTCCCAGCTCCTGAGTCAATCCTGAGTAAGCCTTCCCATATGTTAATGACTTTTTCCCACAAGACAGTTGAAATTAATTGTCCTGTCACTGACAGGACAGAAATTAATTTTGCCAGATATTCTGGGAAAATCCTGGATTTACGGAGTTTCCCTAACAGAGAACTTTCCATTGACTCCTATTGCATAAACCCAGTATACAGCATCTGCCTCTCTTTCTTTATTTGCATCAAGCTACAACTGCAGGCCTGAAATAAACCTGGCAAGCCAGGTAGGGACTCTGGGATTCAGTCCAACCCTGCAGCCCCCTCTATCCAGGGTGTTGATTCAGCTGTTTTGATTTTCAGCACGTGTTTGGATTCTTGTTCTTAACAGATGAATAAACAGACTATCTTAATTTTAATATTAGTGCTATTTGTAATCCTTGACCAACCACTACCTCCTAGAATAGATCTTCTTGGGCGACACTATCAAATTCATTGTGCCCTTTTGAACACTGCCATGTGGGAAGCTGACCTTCTGCCTCAGAAGCTAGTCCTACAACTGGCCTACTCCCTGCTACCATTGTCTCCCTTCTCCTCTCGTTGCTTGCTCTGAGGCTGAAGTCATGGCAGGCCTATTGGCTAAGTCCCCCTGAATTAAGAGACACACATATACAGTACTATATTTATGTATGTATACCTGAATCACTGTAAATATCTGTATATGTATATGTAAATATATAGACACATCAATACATAGACTCTCAAAAGACTTCTGGTATTATGGCAACTGCCTCAGAAAACACCACCTGGGTTCCACTGCTTTAACAAAACTCATCATGAAAATTAGCCTCTTGAGATAAAAACCTAAAATAAAGTAGGAAAGAGAAACCATAAGTACAGCAGTGGCTCTAAGATGCACAGCCGCTTCTCTCCTGAGGAGTTGCCATTACTGTTAGGGAATAATGT
Organism: Colobus angolensis palliatus; assembly: GCF_000951035.1. Lineage (NCBI taxonomy): Eukaryota > Metazoa > Chordata > Mammalia > Primates > Cercopithecidae > Colobus > Colobus angolensis. The sequence goes on along the minus strand of NW_012114866.1, from coordinate 5,501,201 downwards.
CAGAGGCTCTGGGAAGGCTCTCCATGCAAAAACCTTTCTCAGGGATTCAAATATGTTTTTAACAAATAAGATGAAGTGTAAAAGTCCACAAGGAGAATTCAGCCTTAAAACCCCAGAGAAACCAAGATTGCTTGTTACAGCTCATAAACCCTAGTGGCTCATGGGCTATGTTTTGTTTGCTCTAGTTTACCTCCATCCAATGAATGCATCTTCTGGTTCTCATAGCACCCATTGCCTGACACATGTTCACAATGCTTATATCTAGAAACTGCCTATACCTTAGTTGAAATTCACTAGATAACTGACATTAGATGGGATGATATTTTAGCCTTTCTTTTTGGTAGCTATACAATCCTAGCCCATTGTCTCACTTCTTACCCCTTTACACCAAGGAGGATTGAAGTACTAGGTTCTGGATGATGGCCATTTGTCCAGGTTTCCCAACTGAGAGTAACTAGTTGCCAAAGGACTTATGCACAGAGACTCTGGCCTCTTTCTTCTCCCTTCTCCACTCAAATCAGTGGGAGGTAGTTTCCTGGATATGTGTGCCTCCTCTGGGGACCCATACTGGCCCTCAAGTGGGTTGTTTCTCTATCCAGGTAGAGTAGTATCTACATAGCCGAAAGGCAGTAGATCTATTTGAATCTCATAAAAGAGCTAAATATTCCAGTTTGACCTTTACTGGTAACAAGCATGGTACTATAATTCTCCTGCTGACTTGCTTCTCAATTGATACAGTTTCCAGAATAAAGATGAGAGTTATTTATTGTGCTATATATATATATATATATATATATATATATATATATGAAAATAATTTGATGATGGGTTGGCTGTTTGTGTATAAGAAATGATGGCCATCCTGGATGTGGAGAATATTTCAGATAGAAAGTCTGGAAACCTGAAGGAAAACATTAACTTTATAATTAGTGAGCTCTTTCTTTTTCCCTTTTGCTTTGGCTTTAAAGAGAACCTATGTTTCTAAGGATTTTAAAAATAAAAGTTCTTAAGAAATGTCTGTAAGGGTAAGAAAACTGAAGCCCAGAAAGATTAGATGTCTTTCCAAAGATCGTATGGCATAGCTATGATTGGGATCTGAGGTCCTTTATCACACACCCTTTAATCAACATCTACTAATAAAGGGAAAGTAAGAAAAATGCCAATGGTAATAACATTTAAAGTGGTTTATACATATAGAGCACTTCCTGCCAGACATTCTTCTAGGTGTCTTGAAATATTAACTAATTCATAAAATACTTTATATGAACCAACAGTGTACCTGATTCTATACTACCTGTAGAAAATACAGGCATAAACAACAGAAGTGGCTCTTGTCTTTACATTCTAGTAGAGGTGAGAGCCATAAATATAATATGCTGATTAGCAAATCATTAATTATACTCTAATATGTGCTCAAAGAAATATAGACTTTCATGGCAGATTGTAATAAAAGGCCTGATACTTGAAATGTAGGAGTAAATTAGGATGGGGGAAAAGCAGGAAAAGATGTTCCAGGCAGACGGAACAAGTGGGAAAAGACTGCAGCAGAAAGGGGCCTTTGCAAAAGCATGGGGCATGGTTGGTGACTGGAGATAATGATGGAGAGGTGGGACTGGGACAGATCATGAAGGGCCCCAGAGATCATAAAAAGAATTTGGGGTTTTATGCCAAGGGCAACAGACATCCATTGAAAGAGATGTGTGAATAGCTTGACAATACAAAGAAGAAAAATGTAGGTGCCTGACTAAATTTTCGGGGATGGAAATCAATAATCTTGGTTAAGGCACTCATTAAAGTAGATTGTATGAAGGTGGGACAATGAATCTGCCTAACTTCCTTTTGATTTGCATCAGTCATTTGGAGCATCCCCAAGATAAGTGCATTTCAGGATATTCCAGTAGCTTCACTTATAAAACTTCATAGTCTGAAAAATTCCTGCTGATTATAAAGGATTTTGAGAGTTATTACCTAAATCCTGTGACTCCTTGTAAATCAGTGAAGACATCATTATAAGAAATACTAGTGAAAAAAACCGTATTTCCCTAGTGACCATAGTGGAACGACAATCTCTTATTACCTAGAAATGAGAACTACTTACAAAACCTTCCTTATAAGAATACTCCTGCACAGAATCATTCTAATTTGACACAGATCATATTTTTACAAAGCACTATAAAAGTTCAACCACAAAATATGCCTGGAATCCTAGCAGTTTGGGAGGTTGAGGTGGGAAGATCACTTGAGGCCAGGAGCTAGAGACCAGCTTGATCAACATAGCTGATCTCTGCAAAAAAAGAAATAATAATAACAATAGTAATAATAATAATAATAAACAAAATTAGCTCAGTGCAGTAGCATGCACTCATAGTTCTAGCTATTCAGTAGGCTTAGGCAGGAGGGTTTAGTCTAGGAGTTTTCCATTGCAGTGAACCATGACAGCCCTAGTGCACTCCAACCTGGGAGAAAGAGTGAGACCCTGTCTCAAAAATAATAGTAATGTCTACTAACTCAAAATGCTGAGTAAATTACATAAAGAACAATATTAATCTAATATTCATACAAAGTAAAATTCTTCAGAGACTGAAGGAAGTCCAAGTCTGCAGAATGCCATTAAGTATTAAGGCAATTAATGAGTTTCAGAAGCTCACTTATAACAAATTGTGTCCCTGAGGATTCATTAAAAGACTCTATGGAAAAGCAGCTTCTCTCATCCAATCACTTCTTCCTCCATCTATAACCAGATGGTGAGAGCTAACCTAGGCCTCCATAGCTGCTTTTCTCTTTCTTTCTCTCAGACTATGGACAATGCCATCTGTTTCCAAGGGTTTGTGAATCATATGTAAACTAATGACACACACATCTTTTCTGTTTAGCTTTAACTTTTTTCACTGGATGTTTTGCTTATCATCAAAAGCAACAGCAGTCCCTATCTGTTTTCAGTCTAATACACCTTTGAGTTAACACAGGGTTAGCACACTAGGGAGAGAACGTATGGATCTCATCCAGCCATTAGGAAGTAGTATATGGAGGTGAATAAAAGCATGGAATATGGGGTCAAACAGATCTGAATTTACAGTCAAGTCCTGCCACTTAACTGTAATGTAAATTTTGACAAATTCTTTCATTCTAGGAGCTTCATTTTCTATACTGATGAATGAGGATAAAAACAACATCATATAACTATATGAAGCTTAACTAAGATCACACACTTGAAATGATGCCTGCCTGGCATATAACGATCACTGAAAAGTTTGTAGCTTCTATCATCATCATTGCTCAACAGCTAGCCAGCTTCTCATTTGTAAATACATATTTATACCCTGATTAAATATATTGAACGTGTGGTAGAAGGAGATAGTGTAGTGGAATGTCTTTTGAACTAGAAATGAACAGAAATTGAGTCTAGTTCCTTTTCCCGTCCTCTTAGCCATGTGACTTAGGTAATTTATTTAAATTTCTAAATCTCAGATTTTAATAATACTTATTGCATAAGTTTGGAGTGCTAAACAAGATAATGTATGGCTATGAAAAATATGATTCTACCTAAAAGTTCCTATTTGAGTCAGCGTTTAGGATAAATAACATTTATTCTCACAGAAATCATGTTACAAATGGCTGTTAAGTTCATGGGATAGCCCACAGCAATGTATCCATCTTAAGCATAGCTTAAACACAATGTATTTGAAATAAAAATAATTACAAAATAACAGCAATGACTCCAATAATAGTTGCTAAATAAAAGAGAAAAAAGAACAATGTGGCTGAATAAAAAATATTTTGTCTCAAGTGCTGATGCTGGAGCAGAGAAAATATAATAGATATCTGCAGAACATAATGATTGATGTCTGCAAACAAAATATAATGAAATATTTCACATTTCAATGGAAACGTGAAAGTTCAATGTCAACATGTGGAGATTTTCAGGAAAGTTTGCAATTGATGACAGATTCCAGTTGGGTTTTACAAAAATGTTTGGAGAGTTGCTTTTTCTTTCCCAAAGTTTTAGGTTTCAAAACGAAAGGGAGAGCTACACTAAGATTTTCCTGAGATAATGAATGAAAATCAAATAAACCAAGAAAGAAATAAGAGGGCAGGAAAGAATATGAATTTTCATGTGAAGAAGGGTTACTACAGGAAGAATCTCAAGAGTTATGATCAGTGATACAGGATTAGGGGATAAAGAAGAAAGAAAAAATAAGTTGCCTGTAATAGTTATGATTTATTGAGAGTTTACTATATGCCAAAGTCTGCTCTAAATGCTTCTTATATATTAAAGTTATTTAGTCTTCACACTTCGCCTATGAACTAGTGTGACTGTGATCCTTATTTTATAGATGAGGAAGCTGAGATGCAGTTATAAATACAGTAAGTTGTAGAACTAGGATTTGAATTCAGTCTGGATCCAGACCCCAGACTTTTATGAAAAAGAAGAAATATTGGGTTTGGGACAATATATTCATGTAACAATATTTAACATCAGAGAGTATATACAGATGACTAGTACAGTCACACTTTCTGTATTAATGGAACTTACAATTTAGCTCTCATATTGAGCCAACAGGTAGTGCTCTGCATGAGCATAGTTTGGTCATCCAGTAATACTAGGTTATCAGGTTTCCAAATAAGCAATGTTAGAGCCATTTCCAACTCTTCACTGCTTTATACATGTTAGTGACATCTTTCAGTGTCCCTTGGTCCCTCTGTCTTCCAGCATATGGTCTTTGCCTCTGTGCAAACCACAGTCAACCTCCTTCCTCCTCCTCAACAGACTTCTTCTAGGCAGAACACTCCAATCATCTTCAAAGCTGTTTCTTAAAGCTGTTTTCACCAGTTCAATCTATCCCTTTTACCCTGTCACAATTCTGATTCTTGTTGAACAAAAATCTAGGCTACAAAAGGACTATGGCAATTCACCTATTGCTCTAGTATCAGCACAAAGATAAGGACCAGCTCTCTTAAAATCAATTATTGTCCCTTGGACTAACCAACACCCTGCCTCTTCACTTCCTCATAATGCCAAGGTGAATCTACCTATCCTTACATGCTGGTCCTCTCAGAAAGGATACTATTCTATTATTCAAATTAATCTTGAAATCCAGGAAATCATTTCTATTGGGGTGTGAGAGTTTGGCATTTATTCACTTAAAACCTTTCCCAAATATTTATCTAAAAATTTAGCTAATCTGATGTGCTTGAAATAAACATTTGCTTTGCAGCCAGACATATTTAGATTCAAATTTTTGCTCTTCTACTTCCTAGCTGTGTGTCATTGGACAAAGGTAGCCTCTCCATAGAGCAGAAGCAAATGCCATAGCTTCTATTGCTGATTTGAGAATAAAAGGAAATGTTAACTTTGTCTTTGCAAGTAATGTTGTCTTTTCAGGTCTGTTGTCTTCTAGCAGTTTTATACACAATTCTTAGTTTCTAAATTTTTAAATTCTAAAACCCAAGTTGAATACACAGAGAAAAGTAGATTCTTTCACCTTCTAATCAATGCTTTTGATCATATAACAATATATCACTCATTAATTTATTCAACAAACATTTATCAAGCATCAACTATGTGCCAGGCATTAGTCAGGACACTGGGATGGAGTGGCCAATAAGATCCATAAATATCTATTAGAACAGTACTGCATTTCAATTTATATGACTTCATTGAAATGAATTCATTTCTATTTATTTCACATAGTTGCTAAACCTCTATTCTCTTTAAATATAAAAGTCAATTTGAGCAATGTATTCAATAATCATATAGGAAAGCAGTGACTTACTGTCCTGAAGACCACTTCAAACTAATCACTTCACAATCCTTCCTTCCCCCAATATGAGAGTATAAGTGTTATCAAAGAATATGTGCCCATCTCTATGCTAAGTGATTTATCTTATTTCATTTTTATTTATCTGTAGAGTAGACAATTTAAAGATGGACAACCTGAAGTTCAGAAAGCTTAGGTACTTGAAGAAGCCCACAAATCTACTAAGCCAGATCCATCTAGCTAGTTGAGGCACTGTTGGTTTGTAATTTTAAATGTGTAATATACATTAGGGAGTGGGGGGTACTGGTTTGAGTGTTTGAACATGCAGCTTTATTCTCACAATGCGTGGTTCCAAGGTCTCTTAATGGCAGAAAAAACTTCAGAACACAAAGAAGAGAACATGCTGGCTCTTCCAACCATCACTTTTAAATGCTTTCAATTAATGCTTGGATCTCTGCAGGTGGGAATCTGCAGATGAGACAATCCATATGCAGTCAGTAATCACTCCATTTCACTGTCTTGAACTCCTGGCTAGTAAGGGCAATTAAAGTCATGCCCCTGCTGAGATTCAGACTCAGTGATTGTTGCTGCTCACTTGCCAGAAAAAGCAAGAACCTATGTGGAAAAATTGAACCTTATTGGGGGAAAAAAAAAAAAAAAAAGACCTCTTTTCCTTGCTGACTTTTAGGCCTGACTTTGATGCAGAACATTTAAGAAATATTGCTAATATAGTATCTACTTCTAGTGAGGGCTTCAGGCTGCTTATACTCATAGCAGAAGGTGAAGGGGAGCTGGCATATACAGAGATCACATGGTGATAGAGGAAGCAAGATAGAAGGGAGGGAGGTGCCAGGCTCTTTTTAACAACCAGTTCTTATAGGAAGTAACAAAATGAGAATTCACTTACCCTGCCACCCATCCCATGGAGGACATTAATTTATTCATGAGTGATCCAACTCCATTACCCAAACACCTCCCATTAAGCCCCACCTCCAACATTGGTAATCAAATTTCAACATGAGATTTGAAGGAATCAAACAAACCAAATTATAGCACAGTCCCAGTACACTCGCTTTCTGCCTATGTGATACTGAATAACTCAGTGACTCTGTTTGAAAGCTGTAAGAACAATGAGGATAATGATACCTGGTCTGGAGACTTCAAGGAACTGTTGTTAGGGTTAAATGAAATTGTCATGGAAAAGAACTTTGAAACACTACCACACAAAATGCAAAGGCAAGGAATATTTTGGTTCTCTCTCAACACAGGCTTTCTGTGGTAGCTGGAAAGGAAAGGGTCCTAGAGAGGTGTCCTGGAGACTGGGCAGCCTGGTACTCCTCCATGACTTGCCTCCTGTGGTTAGTACTAACATTCAGATGTGGTTGCTGAATAGAGCTCAAGGCTAACAACTCTGGGTGAAGATTTTTCAAAGTTCTGCCATTGGAGGAAAAAGCCAACCTCCTTGACCCACAGGTCTCTCAATCCCCATGACTGGGGCCTTGAGATAAGGCCACACAAACTCAGCCCCAGCTCAGTTTTAGGATTAATCTAATCTCACACAGAGGACTCTAGGAAGCCTTTACTCAGTGACTTGGTGGCACAGCTGTCAAACCACCAGCTGCTCTATTGCCTCTATTGCTCTGATCTCACACCCTTCTTCTTGTAGGTCAAAGGAGTAGTGAGAAGAGGGTATGGGCTTCAGAATCCTATGAACATGGATTCTAGTAATCACTGGTGTGATCTTAAATAAACAGGCCGAATTTCTGAACCTCAGTTTTCTCTTTATCAGAATGCAGACATAAATAGCTACTGAAGAGCAAATTAGTTTAGAGAATTTGTGGTGGGGTCTTTGAGTATATTTGAGTAACATTTACATGACTTAAATATACTGGTCTGAATGATGAGTGCAAGTTATCTAAGAAAAAGGAAAGGAAGGGCATTTCTGGAAGAAGGAAGATTTTGTGAACACAAGAAGCAGAAAGGAGTCCATGTGGCATGGTGACTGAAAAGAAAGACATGTTAAATAATCAAGTTTAATATGTGTTGTGACCAACTAGGAGAATTCAAATGAATTTTAGGTTCTCCTTTGTTTTCTTAGCACTATCTCCATTCTCCACACTTACTCTCCTATGCCTGTGGGTTGATGTTTCTTAAACACAGATTCCCTGCCAGGTATTGCAGGGAATTTTGCCTGTATGTACCTGTAAATTCTTCATTGCTTTAGAAACAAGCATTGGTAGAAAAGCTTAACAGTCATCGTCCAAATGTTTGACTTCAACATAAGAATTACAAAACCAAGTACTATAAGTTTTCAGAAGAAACAACTGCCCTTGCCATAAAAGTTGCTGAAAATACAAGTTTCCAAGAAACAGAGATTAACTAAAAGCCTTCTACGCAAAGTTCATTAGCCTCCAAATGACACAACCACTGAAGGATTTTGAGACTCACAGATGAGCACATGCAGCTGGTAGGAAATGGACTGAAGTCGCAGCACCATGCCATTATCTGCAGGTGCACTGAAAGCACCAATTAAGCCGGGAGACAGGGTGTTTAGGTGGAAGGATGGGTTTTGAGAAGCAATTTCACTGTGAAACAAAGCTCCACAATATCCTATTGCTGAACCCAGAAGAAAGGAAGAGGCCCTTAATGCGAATAAGAAAGCTCTTGACTTTGTTTTCCACAGTGCAAAACATCCCAGTTATAAATGTTGACTTATTTTTAGAGTTAGGTTTCAGAAAACATCTATCCCAACAAAATCAAGAACAAAGCATCTTGAATTTACAAATGTCAAATAGAAAACATCTGATTTAGCTTGCATGACTATAGCTTTTCAATCCCCTAAGCAATTTGTTTCATGTTGAGATTGCTCATGAATAAAAAATGTCCTGGAAAAGTTGGTTTTATTACATCTCAGATATTTAATCAGGCAGGCATCAGGCACAGGATAGGTGCAATGTGTATTTATTTTCTACTTTGGCTACAATATCAAGGACTCAAAAATTAAGTACTGAAAGATCTGAAATGACAAGCTGAGTAGTAGGAGATAATTCCCCTGAGGCATTTAGAAGGTGTGTTTTTCTTTTTGTCTTTCCTTGAGTGCTAATTTTATTCTTGGTATCATCTGCACCCAGCTTGCTCCCCTTGCACCATCATCTCTGTAGCCAGTGTCTTGACTTCCTTTATACAACTTTCTTTTTCTTGTTCACACTCCAGAAAATTGTATTGAGTTTTCTAAGCCTCTCCACTCCATTCACTAATACACAGGGTGTCCAGGGCCTGTTAAACAGTATGTCATAGAACATGTTGGTTGATGGGCTGACAATGAAAGAAGCATCAACTCTACGGGTACACTTCTCTAGAGTTCAGTTTGTATGTGGTGCACTGAAGGTAACCTGAACATGTGGGTCAGATCTGGTTTCAAATCTCAACTCAGTCACTTACAAAGCCATGTGACCTTTGACCGATCCTTAAAGTACCTTCTCTGAGCCTACTTTCTCTTCTGTAAAGTGGGAATAACAATACCCACCTCTCAGAATTGTTGTAAAATTTCCATGATACCAAATAAAACGCTATGTGCAAGGCCTGGCACATAATCATATTTTTTGTTTAATGTGAATTATTACTGCAATCTAATAACTCCTAGTTACTTTTATTGCTTCCACTTAATGTAATTATAATGTGTTCCCAGATACAGAATTAAGTGGAATATAGTGTTTGGCTTTGAGAATTTCAGTGAATGATTCTAGAGGAAGAACATATAAGATTTTGACATTATCAAGGTGAGTAGCGCTCTTTTTATTATTTGCATTTTATCTCTTTTTGATTTTTACTTAGGCAGTATCTGTTTACATTCTCACAACAACCTCTTAAGGGATTTACAAGCATCCAGGCATCCCTATTTGAGAGACACAGAAACTAAGGTCCAGAGAAAAGAATTCAGTTGTCCAAGGTTACAGAGCTGGTTTGAAGCAGAGCCAGGACTATAAGTCCAGTTTTCTGACAACCTATCCACCGTACCATCCAACTTCAGTTTTAGGAGCTCCAATATCCTGTGAGTTCCTAGAAAGCTGGCCTTTCCATATTTCCATAAGTTCTTGGCACACAGGAAATACTCAACAAATCTTTGGTGAGTGAATGAGTGTCCTGCCTGGAAGCATTAATAAGAACCATAGTCAGTCCTATGTACAGAGTCTAGACGTGATCCCAGGATTATTGGGCCAGAAGTTCCACTGCCACTACAGTCGTTTCACAGAGCAAGAGCCAGCTGATCAAGTACAGCCTATCTCCCAGATCCAATAGGTAATCAATTCCTTCTAATCTTCTCATACATATGTTACCCATTCTTTTCCTGCAGCTCACTCCTCTTCTAATGAGCTTGAGCTAGAGATTTATTTATCTGTCAGAGGACTGTTCCAAATATATGAGTCACAGCATGAGAACATCAAAAACATAGCAGAATTTCCAAAAATGAAAATATATTTCAAAATCATCTTTCATTCTGTATTTGCTGTATTCTTTAGGCCAGCAGCAGTTCTGATGCTTCAAGCCTCTTCACTCATTTACAAGATCTAAAGCACTGAACAGAGATCTTCCTTTAAGAGCAGTACCTAGTGAGTCAATCACTTTCATAAACAGGACATTTGGCTCGAGCCAGACAGCATATGGATAGGCACTCAGTCAACCTCCTCACTGTACCTCTGCCTGTTTGCCTAAGGTCAGACATGAAATGCTGCCTGAGAATGCGGTTCTCCAGAAGAGACTGTCAAATCCATGTCTCTTGAGGTAAAGGCCTTTGTCCAAAAACCCAGCATGGTTCTTTCTGAATCATTTTTTAATACACAACTTCCTTGTTAACATCTATTTGTGGCATGCAGAAGGCAACCTTTTCACAATGCTTCGTGTCTGGAAATCTAAAATAACAAATTATCCAGAATCTAAACAAAAACCTGAATTTGGTTTTGTTTCTCATATTTCAGGACTTCTAAACTACTCTGTTCTTATATTAAATACTACTCAATGACATCTCATGGTTCTCTCCAATCCTACATTTACATGGCATTAAAATCCAGAAAAACTAAGGGGATTAGGCAATTGAACTATGTTTCATTTCACCTTGTAACCAAATTCTTTCAACTGGCTTTGAGGACTTTTTTTTTTTTTTTTATGCTATACACCATGTAAAATATAATAGCCTTAAAACTTTCATCCATAAGAATTCTCACAGTCGGTAGTGACTGCCTAACACTTATAAAGAAACCACACTCCTTACTTTGTTGCATTCAAGAAAGAGACTTGGGGTTAGGGGGTGGCGCAGAAAAAAGAGGAAAGCCAAGGCATTTTTCTCCATGTTTCTGCTTCCTGTGATAATTCTAGCAGCAGTGGCACCTCCTCCTTGGCTCCTATTCTGCTGAACAGGCCTGCAGTGGTTCCAGCTTCCTGTGGTTGATTCTGGCCCTAAGTTCGTTCCTTCAATCCTTCAGTTCAGGGGTGGGAGTGTTTTCCTGCTGTGGTTAATCTCTAGATTGCCTTGTCATCTTCTGTTTGTTTCTAGGCTCTTTCATGGATTGTGCAACTTATTCACTTTATGATGTGCCTTTTATTTCAAATACTTAGAAGGACTTCTGTTTTCCCGGTTGGACCCTAACTAACTGTTACATGCTCTATTTCATTTTTCTTTGCCTTCCACAAAACATTGTGTGAAATGTTAAATAAGAATCAGACATCCTTGGTCCAAATTCTAACTACTACTGCTGGAATAAGCCACACTGCCTGGGACTCAGTCTTCATTTCCTCATCTGTAAAACATAATGACATTACTCATTTTACAGGTTGTTGTGGAGATTAAATGAGAATATGAATGAGTATGAATCCTTACTGCATAATGTCCAAACAATCCTGGCTATTATTTCTCCATACTCAGTTCTTTATTGCCTTTATAGAATACCTTAACTGTAATCACCTATCTCTCAACATATTTTCCTATGTAAAATTTTCTAATTCCTCCATGGGTACCTCAATTAGTATCATTTACTCTTATTAAAAACACCTCCCTTTCCTCCAGTCTATGCTATGAATTTATTTAAACCTACTTGCCTTCTTAAATAAACTCTATTTCACTCTTATGACTCATTTGCGCAATAACCTCCAGGTATTCAAAATGTACAAGGTCACTCTGCACTTTTGAAATATTTTTAAATAACTAACATCACCTTCTTTCCTACATATCAGGTTTTATTTGAGTACATTTCTTGAGGATCATAACTATAGTTACCATTAATTTTCTTCAGCTCATACATATACACGTTAAATGTCAAAAAATAATTGAAAAAATGATGCTAGTTATTGAGTGAAACAAATATCTAATCAGGAAAATAGTGTTTGCTGCACTTTTCTTCCACAAATTGAAAACTGAGGATGGAAGGATTTCAGATGCAAATAAAATACCAGGTGGGTTTCACAGTACTGCATATAAGTACTGAACTTCATAGAAGCAGCATTTGTCCTTGTCAGGTGCAAGTGAACACCATGCCCACGATGTATTTTGTGTATTTGTGAGAGCAGAGGAAGAGCAGAAAAACTCAGATGTGGTCCTCAGTTTTCAGATGACTTAGCTAAATAGAGACATCACTAAGCAGTAGGAAACAGCATGAGACAAGAAACATTATAAAGCATAGAAGAAATTTGTGTTGCAAAACCTATTAAGCACCATAAACATGAGAAGAGCCTAACATAAAGGCCTCTTGACATAGCAGAAAATAGCTATTGATAGTCTCTTGAACTTTATCATACAGTAGTGTTAGGTCTCACCACTGCCCACAACTCTTACAGCCAAACTATATACAAAATAAAATCGCTATATTAAAATTAAGAAAAAGAAAGTATATCTCAATAAATATATTTTCTTGTAAAGAGTGGTTACCTTTTAGAAGGCTTGGCATCAAAGGTATGTGATTCAGTTGTGAAAAAAATACACTTACATGTAAAAATTTTATTCCTTTCATTCACTGATTTACATAGGTATTGAGCCCTTGTTCCTTTCCAAGTCCTGTTTTAGGCACTGGAGATATGAAGATAAATAAAACACAGTTCTTGCCCTCAAGAAGAGAAGCAGTGAGCTAAAGTAGCCAATGTTAAATAAATATTGTGGGGAAGTGTCAAGATGTATACTATACACTTAAAATGTAATAAGCATAAATCTGACTCTCTCTGCCTATAATGTCCATCCTACTCCATTTCACTGGGAAAAAGGCCCTCAGACAAGATCAGCTCAAATGTGATCCTTCCAATCTCTATCATCTATGTCTCTACATCTCTACAGTGTACTCACTGCACACTTCTAGGAGTCTCTCTCACCTCTACCCTGTTCCTGGTGGAGGACTATGAAATCCTCAAAAGCAAAAGTGACAGTTTATTTTCTCTGAACAACTTCTGCATATACTTAGTTAGCTAAATAGAAATCAACTGATCCTGAATTTGAATTACCCACCCTTTAGAATGTGGAATAGGCCTTCCCTTATAGTGCTGTTAAGCAGACTGGAGACTATGTACGTAAATGCTAGCACAGTTGCTGACATGTAGTAGTTACTAAACCAAATGGAAGCTTTCATTATTATCTTGTTTTTTCAACATTCAGAAATGTAAATAACTATGAAATGAGAAACTGGCTACATAGCTTTATCTGAAGAAAAGCTGTATATTGTTCTTAACTTCCTAATATGTATAAAATACTAGTGACATCTACTAGTATATCTGGAGGTAAAATGCGTAACATCTTGGTTTTTGTCCATTCTAGTCCATTCTTTGTCTATTAAGTGGGACCAATATTCAGAATGGAATGTAATAAAGCAAGACTCTATTTGGATACTTTGAATGTATTAATGAATGTGTCCATTGAGAAACAATTAAGTTTCAAAAAAATAGCACATAAGTTATACTGTACAATCATCCCTCCTCCTCAATAGAATATTTAACTTTAGTAGCTATTGAGCCAGGGATAATGAGGCTATGACTCACTTTACTGGTGTTAAAGATAAGAACGAATAAGTTTATAGGTAATTGTTATGCATTTAAATAGTTAAGTACTTCAGTATGAGTACCATTGACATCATCTTTCTTGTAATTAATTCTATTTTACCCATTGTCCTACTTATACTATAGAAATTAAAAAGAGGTTTGACAATTCTCTAGGTACAATCAGTTATACGTGATTTTTCTCATCATTAAGCCAAAAGAGAATAAAGCAGGGAACTAGGTGTCCAAAATTTTGGTACTACCATATAGGTCAATAGGAAACAACAGAAATAAATAGTTAAGCTAACACACACCCACAGACACACACACACAAACACACACACACACACGCATGCAGATCATGCACATAATTAAGATAAAGAGAAGAAAAAGAGACAAAAAAGTTCAAATTTGAATAGAGCCATGGAAATAATTAATAGTTGAAAAAACACATTTTGTGGATTAGGTGTTTGTAAAAATGCCGTGTGTTAAAGAGAATAAGAAGTAAACAAAGATCAGGGACTTTGAAGTGTTTTTATTCCTTCTTTCACACTCCTCTTACATTTCTTAAAATCAGTGTGTGGAAGGATATATGCAGTCTCATGTTCATTTCACCATTATTCATAATAGACAAGATATGGAAGCAACCTAAGTGTTCATTAATGGATGAATGGATAAAACAAATGTAGTATATACACACAATGGGATACTATACACTATTTATTTATTTATTTATTTATTTATTTATTTAAACACAGAGTCTCACTCTGTCACCCAGGCTGGAGTGCAATGGTGCAATCTTGGCTCACTGCAACCTCTATCTCCTGGGTGGAGCGATTCTCCTGCCACAGCCTCCCGAGTAACTGGGATTACAGGTGCCCGCCACCATGCCCAGATAATTTTTATATTTTTTTGTAGAGATGAGGTTTTGCCATGTTGGCCAGACTGGCCTCCAACTCTTGACCCCAAGTAATCCACCCGCTTCAGCCTCCCAAACTGTTGGGATTGCAGGCTGAGCCACCACACCCAGCCTATTCACTTTTGAAAAAGACAAATTCTGTCATTTGCAACAACATGGGTGAACCTGGAGGACATTATGCTAAGTAAAATAAGCCAGGCAGAGAAAGGCAAATACTGTATGATCTCACTTATATGTGGAATCTAAAAAAGTTGACACAACAAAGAATAGAAAGGCAGTTACCAGAGGCTGAGGTGGCAGGGATGCAGTTAGGGGTGGGGGGAAAAAGAGATAGGAAAAGGAAAAATATTGATCAAAGGGTACAAAGTCTTGGTTAGAATGGAGTAATCAGGTTTAGATATTTATTGTACTACATGGTAGTCATAATTAACAATACTATATATATATTTCAAAATTGCAAAAGTAACAGATTTTTAATGCTCTTAACACAAAAAAAGATAAGCTGGTGAGATGATGGATGGATATGTTATTTAAAATATAGTATGGAACTTAATTCTACAATGTATATCTAGATCAAAATATCACATTGTGCTCCACAAATACAATTATTTGTCCATTGGAATAAATGTATTTAAACATACTTAGATTGGAAAAAAAAAAAAAAGAAGAAAAGAAAAGTCACTATGGTCATCCCTCTATCCCTTATCCCTTCTCTCATTGAAAACAATGTAGAGTGTGGGAAAGAAATTAAAAATTCTAATTCCTTTTAAAGAAAAAAATTTTCGGCCGGGCGCGGTGGCTCAAGCCTGTAATCCCAGCACTTTGGGAGGCCGAGATGGGCGGATAACGAGGTCAGGAGAT
>NW_012114866.1:5414414-5485577 GCF_000951035.1 Colobus angolensis palliatus | reverse complement strand
TGAACCCGGGAGGCGGAGCTTGCAGTGAGCTGAGATCCGGCCACGGCACTCCAGCCTGGGCGACAGAGCCAGCCTCCGTCTCAAAAAAAAAAAAAAAAATTCCCCAAGATATATGTATCATTTAACGGCAGTTATTTATTGAGTAATTATTATGTGTCAGCCACAGTCGTAACAGGTACTTAATATTCATCAACTCATTTAATCCTTATACCAATTATGTGAGTTAGGTGTTATCATCCCACTCATATTCATTTAAGGAAGCTGTATTTCAGAGAGTTTACATGATTTACTCCAAATTACATACTTAATAACAGGCAGAACTGGTAATTCCAACCTAGGTTTATCTGATTCCAAGGACCTTGCATTTAACTACTGTACTCAGGGGCAATCAAAATAAATGGAATTGGTAAGTGCCATTGTAACTGTGGCACATATAATACTTTGATTCTTTCCCTCCATATAAGAATTCTTATAACACTGACATAAAGAAATGGCTCACTACTGTAAGATAAAATGTTATTGATAGTCCACAGAACAGTTTCTTATATCTGTGTTCTTTTTAACATAAGGTTTTGCCCTTTCATCTTTAACATTTTTCCAAGTGTATAAATTTTAGTCATCTCATTTGGGTCCACCTCAAATGCCACTTCCTTTTTTAAGCTCTCCATGATATTCTCCAGTTGAAAGTAATTTCTCCAAATTTTGAACTCCCACACTTTTATAATACAACTTACTATCTTTAATTATTTTTAGTAGGAACATATCATCTCCTCCACTAGGCTTCTGGAGGTAGTGATCTATACCTAAATTATGTCTGTGTCTTCTCCGTGCTCAGAAAACATTTGTACGTGTTTAGAACAGGCAATGACTTAGACAAGATATACAGTTTTTTACTGACTCAAATTCTACCTTAAACTACCTATAAAAATATGAGTATGTTAAACACATGAAAAATCAGTAGAAAAAAATTTTAGTAACTTAAGAAAAAACTATGTTAAAGTATTTTGATATACACTTACACACACATCAGTTGATAACTGCAAATCATTCTTACATATTCATTAAAGTAGGCCTTTGGGTATCAGTATTCATCAAAAACATAATCATTTTTCTCACGTAAAATAATTTGGACATATAAAAATAATCTAGTCTATATTTTTATTAATTCAGTTTAGCTTTTTTTTTCTGGTTCAACTATAATGGCAACCCACAACGTTAGAATTACATGTATATACATGTTATCTTTAGGTGTACGGCACTCTAGTTCTTACAAGTTTGTTTAGGGTAGTTATTACTAATGGTCAACAGTGATGGAAATATTTACTATTTTTGAAAATGCAATCAACTTAGCATGCCATGCAAAAATCATTCAATACTTCACTCTTGCCTTCCTTTCCAGACTCATTTCCCATACCTTCCTCTTTCTCTGGTATTCTATAATATTAGCAAAGTAAATTCCTAACATTCCCCGAATATGCCATCTCCATATTTCTGCTTTTCAGTTCCTTTTGGTTTCCTCTCTGCACATTCAGTACTTTATATAGACTTCTATTAGTACTTATTGCATGTTCTTCTCTACCACCAGACCAGAAACTTTTCTTTTAGCCTCAGTGATTAGCATCATGTTCAGCACGCAGCATGTGTAGGCGCGCAACAGATGAATTAATGAATGTGAGCCTACTTAAAATTCCCCAAACTCAGGACTCATTTAGTTATCCAAAGAGAACAAACCTTCCTTTCCTACCTCCTGCTCTTTAAAACCAGCTTTAAATTTAGCATGTTATGCTAAGCATATTACCTTTCCAAGCTATAAAATTATAATTATCTTCATACTTAGTCCTAATTAGTCATTAAATAAACTCTTTTGAAAGTTCTGGCAATATGTATCTGTCCATTATAACCCTCTGAGGAGCTAGAAATGCAGAACTATCCACTTTGTTGCCTATAAAAACAGATCCTCAAATTAAAAAAACAAATATATCTGCTTTGATTTTCTCCCAGTTTATACCAGGTACATTCCTCTAGATTTCATTTAAGCTGAAAAGTTCTGCTTGTAAACATATTTGCATAAAACCACTACTTTATGGCCCAGGTCAATTGTATGGTTAAATAAACAAATAATTAAGCATATAAATGAAGCATTTATTATAGGTAATTTAAATTCAAATTAAACATTTATTAAGAATCATTGAAGTGTAAAACACTATGCAAAGAGCTTTCACAATCATTATGGTTCTTAACCAGGCTTCATTGGCCACTATGTTAGATTCAGAGTAGCTCAAATCACCTGAAATTTTGTGCTATATGATATCAATAATAATAGTAATAATAACAATTATAATAGTTAACATTTATTGAAGACTTATCATTTGCCAGGTACTAAGCTAAACAGGTTACATGAATTACCATATTTAATTTTCACTAAAACTCAAAGGGAAATTGAGACAGCGAAGTTAACTTGCTGAAAGCCACATTCTTAATAAGTGTCCAAAATGTAAAATTACCCCAAACTGTTTGACCCACTCTCCATGTTCTTAACCACTATATCAATACCTCTATTTTCCTGGGAAACGTTCATTGCTTTCATTAGTTTCTCAAATGATCTGCAAATCAAAATTGCTGAGAATGTCTTGTAAGTATTCACTTAGTCACTCTTCAAAACGACTTGTTAGGCAGTACACTATTGCTGTTAATTGATATGGAAAGTAAGACAACATATCTTGTATGTTTGTAGGCTTATCACATTTAGATACAATTTCCCTTTTAATATAGCATAGCACAAGGACTACTTTTCTTGCTTGTTTCTGTAATTAATATTTAGGTATAGCCATCCTAGCAGCTGGGATTATTCTGTTGCTGACTCAGGTCACCAGGATATCCTGAAGTGTTGTCATGTAATGACATGGCATGAAGGCAAAACTTAAGCCCTTGTGGCTAAACCAAGGCCTAAGAGAGAATTCTATAACCTGAAACTTACTCTGAACTGTTATTTGCCTTGCCATATTTTTATAGTACTCTCCTGCCACCAGTGCCTCTCCATAACAGCATATTTATGTTCCACATGCTGCAGGAAAAAAGGTATTAAGATTATTTCTAAAAACAAGCTTAGGCACTCTCACAGTGAAACAACTCCATTGTTTTATACTGCCTACAGGCCCCAATTGTTTCATGTGGCTTATACACTCTGACTCCCATCCACTTCTCTGTGTTCCTTTCCCAGAGCTCTCCTTTATGAACACTGTACTTGAACCATATGGGTCCTCGTAGTATTTTTCAATGAGTCACACAGCTTCAGAAGTCTGCTTTTAATATACAGTCCCTTCCACCTGAAATGTTCTTCTTGACCACTACTCATCTGGAAAACTGTAACTCATTCTTCAAGATTATGTTCAGGTCTTTTTCTCTAAGACCTTCTCAAACTGGAAATTCAGATGAACTCTTCTCTATGGCTCTTTTGCTCATGGCCCCATGACAGATGCTTTCGTCATACCATATATGTAATTGCTTTAAGTAGAAGTTTCAAATAGACCACAGGCCTACTAAGAGAACACGATCCCTTATTCATCTCTGCAGCATGTTATTAATAATTGTCACATTGCCTATAACATCTAGGAGCCAAAAAAGTATTGCAGAAAGAAAGGAAGAAAATTAGCAGGTAGAGAAGGGAAGGAAGCCTTGATCTGGTCCTTAAGACTGAGGTCACCCAGCCACTGTGTCTTCTCATCAAGAAAATTATTCTCCTTAAGAGAGCTGTTGTTATGTTACGATGGGAGAACACAAAACACCATGGAAACACAACATTGCATATGTAAAAGAAAATGTTCATGTGAGCACTTGAATGAATCAGTTTTACAATCTTAGTAATTTGAGAATACAGCTTTGCAACTAATACTTGTAAGAAAACTACATTGTAAACATACAATCTTTTTATTTCCTAAGCATTTCCACCTTACTCATCTCATTGAATTCATATAATATCCTCATTATTCTGATGTAGGTAATTTTTTTCTTTTTTGATTGGTAAACTAAGGCATAGTAATAGAGTGACAATACTAGCCTAGTGGCCTTATTTCTTCTCTCTGTCGACCTATGACATGAATCCTACAAACTTTTTTACTGGCCTACTTTGTTTTATCAGAGAATATGCCATAATTTCAAAAATCTTTCCTCTAAAACCTTTGGATGAGACAAAAAAAAAAAAAAGAGTGAATATCCATGGTCATGTAACCGGATTTTGATCTCCTTATCAGATCCTCTTCTTTTTCTATTTTTAGATAACAAATTAGATATTAATCCAGAATCAGTTAAGTCTAAATACGGGTTTATAATACAGAGTGGGGGTGATACAAATGAAACTCCAGGAGAGCAGATGGATTTAGCTATTGTTAAGTTAGGAATGGTTTCCAAGAACATTTTGTATAGTCCAAATTGTCTTCTGTATGCAATCTATTAACAGTTAACATGTAGAAAATGGCTAAATTGTACACCTCATTGCTTCTGGGCTTTGTGGCACCTTCTAGTGCATTGATGCCCATGAATGAATTTCTTTTTAATGGTCAAAGCTTCTATAAGGTTTAAAAAAAAAAAAAAATGTGCTTCGGTAAAATGGTCCCCCCTGCTTTGCTTAAAATCACAATAGCCATCTGTGCAAAGCTGCTATTGTGTTCCAAGCATAATACATCTACTAGTGCCCTTTGCACAGTTCTGCAGAATAGGCCTAGGCTTTATCAGGCTCATATTACAGCAGCGAAAAGTGAATTCATAGAGGTTAAGTAACATGTCCAAGATGCACTGCTGGCAGAGGTGAGATTTAATCCTTGACCTTTTTAGCTTCAAACTACTCTGTTCAACTTGCATTGCTTTGTGTGGCTTATGTAACAGCAAACACAACATTGGAAGCATCTTTGAATCATAATAATCCTAAACACTCAACTTTGGGAATACCACATTAAAAGCATTTAACATATGGCCCCGAAATTAAATGTAGCATGCACTTTTTAAAAACTACAGACAGAACTGAAGTCATCACTAAAAGAAATAAAGTTACTAAAATAGCTGGTAATGTAGAAAATTATAATAGCCTTGTCAGAAAGCATGGAATGAGATTTGAACATTTTGCATGGCATGGTTTTGTAATAGCATTTTAAATATAATCTTTATAAATTGGGCTATAATTACAACGAAGTACTTAAAATTTATTACACACATATTATGTGATTAGTACTATTGAACAGAAAAAATACATATCTGCTTAAAATTTACTTACAGTTTATTAAGAGAGATCAACACATATATTATTACTTAAACATTAACATATACTGAGTACTACATGTAGGTGTTTTAGAGGTACAGAGACTCATACAAGACTGACCTTATCCTTAAGGAGATTGTAACTTAGTGGGTGCTGTTTACTGAAATGGAATGCTTTTCCCTATAGGCTGTCTGCTCCATAAATACTGCTAAAAATGGAAAAAGAAAATCCTACCAGTTTTCAAGTAAGACCACTACCAATGGAAATATTCACCCATTTTTCCTTCAATGAACATGTAACAATTGTCTTTCATGGGCTAATTCCAAAGTAATATGGAGAGAAAACAAAATTGAATGAGTAAAACAAAACAAAAATGAATACGTAGAAGGTCTGAGAGGAATAAATGGTCTGGTAGGTAAAAAGACATGGAAATATGCAAGACAACATAGGGCAATGTGCACTCTGTCAGAACAATGAACTCTATGCTACTTATTATAATTACTGAATCATAGTTTTGATCCCTTACTACTTGCAATGCACTGTGCTAAGCACTTATGTATGTTGTCTAATTTAATTTTCATATACCTCATTAAATATGCCCTATTAGTTACCCAAATCTATGGATAAAATTGAGGCTTAGAGAAGTTGAGTATTTTGCCCAAGATCACACATCGAGTAAGGATTTCAATTAAGGCAGTAAAATTCCAGAATGTAGTTTCTTGACCTTGACTTTCCTGCCGATGTGGTGTTTAGAGGATCTTCCAACCAGAAATTCCCCTTCAGCTAAGTCTGAAAGGTGAGCAGTATATGCCATGGAAGCAAGAAGTTAAGGAGCAAGGAGGTGAGTGGTGACAAACCACACAGAAAAAAAAGTGAACACAAAGTCAAGGAAGCAAAAGCAAGAGAAAAAAAACAGTGAACACAGTCAAGGAAGCGAAAACAAGAGAGAGTGTCACTTGTTAGGCAAACAGTCAGTTTCTTATGTCTACCATGTAAACATACTGAGGAGGAAGTGAGAAATAATATTAAGGAGAAAATAATCTCAAAGATACATATGGAGAAATAATGTGAAGGATACATATGGAGGAAGAAGTGAGAAAGAATGTTAAGGAGCCTAAATTTGAGACCTCTTACCAAATGTCACATTGGTAAGTAAATCTGTAAACGTTACCTTAATCCTCAAAATTTCTAAGTGGCATGGGCATTATTATTATAACAATTTTACATATAAGGAACTAAGGCTTAAAATGTTAAATAACTTGCCCACATTAAAGGGTTCAAAAATATTAAAGAGATTGACTCAGGAGAACTAGGTACCTCAGTAGACTTTGGGGCTAAGGGAAATAGAGGAGTTAACAATAACTTCCAAATGTTTACCTTGGGTATCTGGAGAGATAAAAATTATTTCTTCCCCTGCCTATGTTTATAGGGCAAACAAAAGCATCACAAGAACAGCAAGGAAAACACAAGAAACTTAAACAGTTGCTAAGGTTTTGTTTCAAAAACCTTAAGGAACTATTGCCGGAAAAGAAAGACAGTACTGTTTTCTGTGATTGTGTGACTACAGCTAGATTCCCTGAGGCAGTATAATCACAAAGAATCTAATACGACAAGCCAACATCTTATGGCATAAACCTATTCATCCTAGCCTAATTAGTGTCCCAATCTCTTCCTAAGGATACACACATCTTGAATACAAAACAACTTAATTCAGGAGAACTTGGTTTTAATCAAATTCACCTATAATTATTCAGATTCATGAAACACAATCAGGTAATAGTTACTTTTCAAAAACTAATATTTTTAAGAAAAACACACAATAAAATTGTCTTCACATAGTCTTTCCAGTGCAATTATATAGATTTGAAATACAATTCTAATGCTTACACACTGAGCCATGAAGTGTACCAGACCCTTTCCATGTATTATCTCACTTAATTATCACAACATTCCCATGAGTTGGTACTATCATTATCTCTATTTAACAGTTAAAGAACCAAAGCTTTGAGCCTTTATTTTCCCAAAATCATTTCTGAAGAAGAGTGAATATTCAAGCACAAACACTGGCTCAAAAATGTATACCATTGACAGGTTTTCACAGTTTTTCTTTTCAAAGTATTTTCATGATAATAAGTACATAATAATCAAGCACACATTGATTATGTTGGATGGACCTAGCATCATTCAAAAGCACAAAGTATATTTGTTTTCCACAATAAAAAGTAACGTGTTTAGTCATGACATCTTTTGATAAAAACAGATAATTTGTTCAGCTAATTTCTATCACCAAATTGCTTTTAAAATTCAATTATTCAGTTCAATTAGATATTAATGTCTATCATCAAAGAAGAATGCATCAGTATAACATTCAGCATATTTCACTTGAAATTCTTAATTATTCTAAATGTGTCTGGAGATTTGACCTGCTTAACAAAAACTATACAATAGTTCTTGGATAGGGCCTTTTCTGTTAAGTCACTAAATAGATGGTATAAAGGCAGTATGAAGGCAGAAAGCAAAATAGTGAGATGCAGCCATCTGATCTGAACTATTAAATTCATAATGTTTGTCTTTCACATACAAAATTATCTCACGTTCTCTGTTTCTGATTTCAGACTGCCCGTCAACATTGAGCTAGGTACGAGTCAACAAATGAAGAAACTAAGGTCCAGAAAGATTAATCTTTGTGTCCAATTGCTAAGGAGAAATAAGTGGCAGAACAAAATTCGAATGTCTATGATTTAAATGACAAAATATAATTGACGTTTTTGGTATAAGTAATTGTAAAATATACAATTTATAAAATCTAATTTACTTCAGAGTCTACTCTCTCATATGTAATAAGTGCATACACTTCATTCTAAGTTTAATTGTTCTTTTATAGCATATATCCAAAGATGTGTATCTGAAAAAATTAAACGTTCTTCTAAGAAGTAAGATACCTGAAATTAATGACATACATAAGAAGCCTTTTACATATACATTGCTTTAAAGATGAAGACACAGTTAATTTATTAAAGGTCAACTGAATATCCTGTTGTTGTTGTTTTTTTTCTGCCACAATTCATCACTGTTGAATTCTTATAGGACATTTTAGGTAGCTCTGAAAATATGTTGTTATTCAAATGTTAAAAATAAAATTTCATCTCTTCATATGTATAGTATGAAATAGTCATCAATCTTTACTGCATTGCTATTTTTAAAACTCAGACTTTTCAGTCATCTTCTGGTGAATAAAATCCCAAGTGAATAAAATCCCCAAGTCTGTGATCCACTACAATTGTCTACTTGCTTGTCACTACCCTCTGTGCCCCACTCTCAAGCTCCATTTCCTTCCCATGTCTTTGCCCAGTATTCAAAATCCCCAAGTCTCTTCAGACCTCAGCTACACTTTTATATTCTGGCTTTCTTCTTACAAAAGTACAAATAGATAGAATTTGTAGCCAGGCAGCTTTGTATAAGGAAGAGTCAAAGAGACCCGGATTTGATTCTTACTAACTGTAAGCATTTGGGTATGCCCCTGATTTTCTCCAAATGTTTGTGGTGTAGAAATTTACTTAACTTGAAGAGCTAGGGTAAAGATTAGAAATAATGTCATTAAAGTGTCTGATGCCCAGACAAAATATAATAACTGTTGGCTTTAATTTAACTATTATTAATAAAATAAAGCCCTTCTAAATAAGCCCTCAGACTTGTCCAACAACAGGATGAGCTGTATGGTAAGGGGAAGAGTATTCTGTCACCAAAAAGTGCTGAAGAGTGACTAATCCTAGACTAATTCAAGCAAAGTAAGAAATGACTGTTGGAGTTCTTATGCCAATATTCTAAAAGAATTCTTACCTGATTTGGCCCTAACCTAGAGCTCTGATGTCTTGCTTAGAATCTGGTATAGGGAAAGTACTCAAAACACTTGCTTTCTAACTCTTCCATTCTGACTATCTTCGTCGCCCTCCTTTTCCTAATGGGCTGCGTACTGACTCTGCTTTCTTTCTTGTTTGGTATATGCAACTCTAAAGGACTCTTTTCTACCTCTTTTTGTTTTGAGATAATTGGAAAAAGAGCTTCATACGGGATAGCTTCCAGAATTCAAGAAGGCAAATCTCATGCACTCATGAAAGCAGTAAACAGGCTATGTTTGGGGAAGTGCACGACCTTGAGTCTCAACAACTTTGGGTCAAATGTGGGCTGTACCAGTTCCTAGCAGTATGACATGAAGAAAATAAACTCATCTGAGACTATTTCTTCATCTGTGTAATGGGCTAATAACTACCTAATATGCCAATATGAGCATTAGATATATATGTTTTGTTAAAAACTTAGGTTAGCTCTTATATATAATAGGTAGATAATAAATGCTACTTTTCTTCCTTTCTTTTTTGTTTTTTTTTTTTTTGAGACAGTCTCACTCTGTTGCCCAGACTGGAGTGCAGTGGCACAATGTCAGCTCACTGCAAGCTCCGCCCCCCGGGTTCACGCCATTCTCCTGCCTCAGCCTCCCGTGTAGCTGGGATTACAGGCACCCGCCACCACGACCGGCTAATTTTTTTTTTTTTTTTTGTATTTTTAGTAGAGACGGGGTTTCACCGTGTTAGCCAGGATGGTCTGGATCTCCTGACCTCGTGATCCACCCATCTCGGCCTCCCAAAGTGCTGGGATTACAGGCGTGAGCCACCGCGCCCGGCCTCCTTTACTTTCTTTGCTATTAATTCCTAACCCAGCAAGAAGAACTTGGTTGAAACCTTACAATGTTCATTAAAGACATTATTTGCACAGTATAAAACAATAATATTTATTTTATAAATTATAACATCAAGAGAAAATAATTACTCAAGATAATTTGGAGTACACTGAAATCAAATAGGAGTGTCCAGTGCAGCCAACCTCAGAATACATAAATGAACGCTAAGTGCAAAAACAACAAACGAGCAAAAATAACAAGCAACAAAAGTAGTCTTCAGTTTCACGGGCATGTAAAAATGAATGTGTTTTGAGACATCTTGAGAAGCCTTTTTATGAGATAAGATTTTGAAGTTAGAGAATAAAGTTATTCTGTGAGAAAATAACTGATCAAGTATAGCTAACTAAAATATCAAGGAAATAAAAATTTCTACAAAATCAGATCTTATTCAAACATAACATCAAGAATGGCATGGTTTGGTAATGTTATATTTAAAAAGCTACATTATTCCTTCATCTCAGATAATATTTGGAAGATTGGCCTAAATAGCCCTACATTCCAGAGGAGAAGACCAAGAGAGAGGTTTGACGGCTTGCTCAAAATCACTCAGTGAGTAGGAGTGTTGTCTGGATTTCAAGCTTGGTCTGTCTTATTTTAACATCCTCCTCCATTTGTTTGCACTTTTAATTATTATAGAAGACACACAACGTAACTTGAACAAGGAAAGGCAAAGACATCCTCGCTATCAGTTGGTTTCTGGCTACTGTGACTTCTTGCCCAACTTTGAGCTTGCAGACAGCCACTGAAGGACATCCTGCTATCATTCCCCAGTCTCCCACTTCAACTTCCACCAAGACATATGTACCAGTACTTGATCCTGGATTGTCTCCAGTCTCTGCTTTCCATTCTGGCTTTCAGGATGTAGAACAGAAAGCCATAGACAAGACCAGTCACAGGGCTGGGTGAACACTGTAGGTCTAGGCACAGCCACATCAATGAGACCATCCTGTCTTCCTCTTGGATCCACTCCCAATCACAGTTGACCTAGACTTTTTCTCCTGTTCACAGGCACCTGTTCTCAAGCCATTTCTCTTACTTCCAATACATTTTTTTTTTTCTGGTATCTTAAAGTTGCACAATTTCAGCAAGAGAGAAGACTATTTCTTCTCATTTTCATGTCTACCTGAATTTGAATCTCAGCTCTTCTATGCATTGGCTGGTGACTTTGGATACATCACTTAATCTCTATAATCTCAGACTTCTATTCTTTAACATGAGAACTATGACACGGTAGTGTACGTACCTCTGCCTTTCTTCGTTCACGTTTTCCTTTACTTCTAGGAATTATTTTGAGGGAACATGCATGTAGCATATCCCCTAGCTCAAAATAGATATTGAATGCATGATAGGTCCTGTACTCCCATTCTCACCCTGGACGCTTCTTGTGGGACTTGTGACCGTAAGCCAATACCCTAGACTTTCAGACTTTCAGAATGTTACAATTGAAAGGGAATTTGGAAGTATTTGAGCTCCCCCAACCTAGGCACATTTTATTTTTCTTTTTACTGAAAAGTAAACTGAGGCCCTGAAAATAGAAAAGATGTACTCATAGCAGAACTGATTTTGATATCCAAGTTTTATAATTCCTAATATTTGGCAGCTTCTTTCAAGCCCAACTTGCAGTGTTCTCATTGTCTTCTTTCTGTGGCTCTACTTAAAGCCCCGAACAATGTCTTCATTTGCTTTACAGATCTATCCAGATCACACCTTATTTTTCTTCTTTATTTCTCTAAAGATTTTCTCAAGTCATATTCAGCTATGGTCTCTATGTTTCCTCCTTTTTGTCTCCCCTGAACCATCCACAATTTTGCTTTCATCCTATAAACTCTAATGGAATTACCAAATCCCATGTTTTTCTCAATAATTACTCTCCTCTACTGGGCCGTATATCTGCTTTGTTCATTTCCACAGGCCTAACACAAAATTGTGCTAGTATTGAATACATATATTTGCTAAATGAATGAATAAATAAATCATCAATAACATTAGCTCCCCGATTCTTGGGATACTTGCCTTGCTTTATTCCTGTAGTACTAAACCTCTTGGTCTTCTTTGCTATACTCCTTTTACCCTGCACCTCTCAAAGTTGGGATTTTTGACCTTCTGGTTCTGGCTACATGTTCTGCATTCTGACAGCAGTGACAGTGGTTGACTCTCAAATCTGTAGCTACAGCTTCACTCTAATTTCCTTAGTGCTGTATTTCAGCTGGGTGGGTTCATCAACTGTGTGAATGGTTCACTATCACCCCAAACTTACTGTGCAAATGGACATAAAATCAAATTCCTTACTTACTTCTAATTTCCCTAGTTCTGTTGACAGAACATAATTCTTTCAGAACTCTGGGCTTAAAATGTAAAATGTCTTGATTCTTCTCTTGTTTTCACCTTCCTTACCCATTAATCAGTCACTAAGCCTTGATTATCCTCTCAAATATTTCCTTTTGCTCTGTCTCAAAGCATTTCTCATCCTAACACCTTCAGACATTCTTTGTAACCTTTCTAATTCTAACTCATCCTTTACAAGCATTACTTCTGCATTGAAACCTTTAATGACCTCACAGTTTAAATCAGGCCTTATATATATGATCTCCTATCACGTCTTTCCCTTCTTTGTAGATGTTATTGTATACGTATTTAAGTCTTCCGTCTCTTCCACTATACTATAAACTCCATGAAGGAGGGACTACATCTGTTGTCTTCATCATTGTCTTCTCAGAACCTCACACAGTGTCTGGCACATGCAAAGATCGATAAATACTTGTTAAAAAGCAAATGAATTAATAATTACTTATTGAGATAAAAAAGTAAATGAATTAATAATTATGTATTGAGAGAATCAAATTTTTCCAACAGAGCTTTCTTGCCTGATGTCATTTGGTTCTTATAGTATTATTGAAACAGGGAGTTCACACTTCTAAAAAGTTTCACCAAAAATTCGTAAAAATAAAAAATGTTTTATACACTTAAAATGGGTTTACCTTATTAGAGAGAAAAATATGCTTAAGCAGAACCCACACTCTCCTTATTATGCAAGATGAATGAAGTGTTCTTATGCTTAGATTAATTGAGTCATCCTTCTTTTAAAAAAATGAATCTGCTATCTTTACAAGGAAGACTGTTAGGTGCTACCGTACACATGAATCATGGTTTCCATTGTGTCTACTATAGTAAGGTTTACTAAATTTCTCTGAAGAAAACCCTGAGACCCTGACTTGCTCTAAATGATCAACTTTTCTTTCCTCAGATTAGATTTGAACAAAGCCATAGGATACTGAAGATGATGATTTCCACCAAGATAAGCAGTGGGTGCTGAAAAAAAGTGATTCAACAAATGACAAAAACAAATATTTACCATTCATGTTTGCAAGGATCACACAGTTGCCCACCACAAATGCTCCCTCTATGAGGTAAACAAATAAAGCTCAATTCCACAAAATGCCCCACATTACACTATAGTTTTCTCAAAACATTAACACATGATTAGTTACTTGGGTCTCAAGAGCTTGAGTTAAGAGAAAAAACAAATTTTGGTAGGTAAATTTGATAACAATTAACATAAGCCAACTAGCCAAATCTTCAATTTTGAAGATTTCTCAGTGAAAGTATTAAATAAGAAGATTAAAAATACATTTTTTAGACTAGAAATGCCCATAAGAGCTCCTGGATAATATTTGTAGTGCTTCTTAGCTTAGAAAATAATGCTAAAAGTATATAGTGATGAGATATATATATGCATGTACATGTGTGTGTGTGTGTGTGTGTGTGTGTGTGTATGTGTGTGTGTCTGTGTATTTATATATATATTTTAGGATAATACATTCCCCGGATTCCCTCTGCTTTAAATAACAGTAATAATAGCAGCCAGTACTTCTTAGCATATATCATATTAACTGCCTGTATATTTAATTTATAATCTCATTTAATTCTTACAATAAGTGTTTGAACACGCCACTAGTGTTTTCATTTTGCACTTGAAGACAAGTCTTCAGGAAGCATAAGTATCTTTCCCACATCCCTACTGCTAATAAATGGTAGGAGTTTTTAATCCAGTTATGTTGAATTTGCAAACTCACACTCCCTACCTCTAGGATACTCTATGTTCACAGATGCTGATTCTTAAATTATTAGGAGTCTAAATCTGAGTTCTGCAAAGTTTTGTTCTTCTGTAAAGTATTTAAAAGAAGAAACAACATTTCACTTCAGAGTACAGTTTTCAGAGTTTGGCAGACTTGAGTTTGAAGAGCAGTTTAGCCCATTTAGCTCTATAAACCTATGGAACATTATTTATTACTCTGGGCCTCTAATTTCTCATTAGTAAAATGGGACTACCATCTAGACAGTCATTTCTTCATGTATACAACAAATATTAATACGCACCTACTATGTGTGAGGTATCATACTGAAAATTAGAGGTAAAGCGATACATAAATAAGAGATAGCCCTGTCCCTCATGGAGTACACAACCTAGATTTTCTACATGTAGCCTCAAATTCACACCAATATAATGGCTTAAAAATATGAAAAATATGAATAATTTTGCTATTCAAATGGCTTAATCATTATTGACCAGAGATTTTCCTAAGTAATTAATTCATTAATTGTGTTACTTTCACAAAGCACTGTCATTTCCCACTTCTTGATTTGTTCTTCTAGACAGGAACCCTGGTTTAAGTTGAATCTACAGGTAGTAAGTAGTTAATTCATGTATATATATATATTATATGTGTATATATATATTTTAAATTTAAGTAGGCACATGAGCCTGCACACATGTGCACACACTCATTTCTAGAAAAGGATTTGAGGTGGCTTGCTAGTTAATTTAAGAACAAACTTTTTAGCTGGTTGCTCTTAGCAACAGTCTTTAGCAGTTCTGCCTAGTTGGCCAGAATGATTTTTTAAAGGGAATAAATCATTCAAAGTAGTTTAACTAACAAATGGAAAATAAATGACTTACTTCAGAAAGGCTTACACAGGGACTGGGAATTCTAGTATAGTTGGGATGGAGAAGACAATGGTGCTGAGAAGCCGCCTACACATAGGGGAATTTTCCAGAGTTCTCCTTTCCCTAGACTAGTTCATGCCTACATGTCTAACAAAGCCAGAAGACCAGAGCACCATGGCTGACAGGTTCCTGTGGCAGCACTGGAACCAGGCCTCATCCTACAAAATACAGGACCAACTCTTCTTATCAGTTCTATTGCAAATCATTCAATTCTATTGAAGACATTGGACCATACATGGATTCTAAGTCAGAGAGACAAAAGTTGCTTATTTTATAAGCAATAAAAGCAAAACATATCCTTTCCAGCTGGTACAAAACTATCGATTGTTTTAAGATGGATTTAAATTAACTCAAAAAATAAAGGCTACTATGGGAATTATGTTTACAGACCTTCATGCATCCATTCATTCCTCACCAAGTACTTATCAACCAACTTCTAGGTCTCAGTCTTGGTGACCAAGGGATTCATTTATTTGTTCATTCAATATATATTTATCAAATACTTCATTTTCCTTCTGCTGTCACGGAGTTCAGTAGAAATTTTATGCAGATAAAAATATCCTAAGAATGAAGTATGATGGGTGTCATTATTCAACAGGTCCTTCTTTGAAATTAACACTAGATCTCAATTGCCTAAATAATTAAACAATAGATCATATAAAGCATTCATTCAACAAACATAATAAATTGAGCTTATGTTGTAAGCACTATAGCAGTAGCTAGGTGTTCTGGATGTTACGTCCCAGACTCTGACACCTCATGCTATTTGCAGCCTTGGGACAATTGAGTTCAATGTGAAGGAAAGAAGTCCGTGACACCACGTGAGCAGAGATGATACAAAGTCCAGGGAGATCTTCCATGAGGAGATGATACAAATTGAGTCCTGAAGGAATACTATTAATATTTCCTTGATGGCCTCCCTCCTTGGATAAAGTCCATACCATTATAAGGCCATAGGCAAGTGTAGAAAAGGATCAATACTGTATTTGCTAAACACATGAATGTTCTTGTTGGCAATAAGTAGAATATTTATATGCAACGATTAAATAATAGCACAAGGTGCCAACACAATTCAGAGCCAAAAGCAACTATACAGAGAGTGCCTTGGGGGCTCTGAGCAGCCAGATTATATACAAGGAAAGATTTCAAACTGTTCAATAAGTCAGGATTACTCATTTGAAACTAAGCAACTTTAGACATACTGTATAAATGATCTCATTAATATTTTCTGAGTGATACATTGAAACACCTTGATTCAACACAATTCAACATAGAATTAGATGAAATGGAACTGAGTCTATGATAGGTGATAAGGATCTTCAAAACCATCATCTGTGAAATACAACATCAGGTCCTGAACATTAATATCCTGGTACTGATGAAACTTACTTTGGAAAACCTGCTTCTCCAGACAGAAAGCAAGAAAGTAATCTTGACTTGTAACTAGTAAAATGAGCAAATAAACAAGAAAACAGAGACAGGAGGAAAGAAAGAGAAAGGAAGGAAGGAAGGAAAGAAGAAAGGAAGGAAAGGAGGGAGGGAGGGAGGGACTTCTATAAATCTATTTAAGTCTATTCATTATCTCTTACTTTGCTACAAATTTCATTACACTGGCATTGAAGTTGCTATACAGCTTTCCAAAACTGCTTCAGAGAGAAACTAAGTAAAGTAAAACACTGTCAATTAAATGTGAAGACAAAAAGTTAATCTAACAACTGTAAAGGAAGTCTAGAGTTTTCCAGATAGACCTCCTCTGTAAAGTTATATTTAAGGGAGACTTGTACACCAATGCCAAATGCTTATTCAAAATTGCAGAACACCTAGCTGTGATAGTGAAAAATAATACATTTCAGACTATCCTTTCTGGTCAGAAAAATTTAAAAGTTATCTTCCTGAGTCCAAAGAATGGAGCCAAAAACATGAATAAGGGTCTGGCAACATCCAAAAATTGTCCAGGCCTAGCAAATACAGCTCCACAAGCAAACACCTAGAGTTTGAATATTAGTAGAATTCTGTTTAATCTGAGATCAAATCTATAAGTGATTTTTATTTGTCTCCCCAGAACCTAGAACATTTACTACCTAAGCTATCTTTTTCAGTCAGATATATTTTTTTCATTCAGATATATTTGACTCCACAAATCTCCTCTGTAGAAGTAGCAGGGTTTTGGGCACATGCACATTCTTGCTGAGTTTCCTGGCTTGACACTAAAAGTGTAAATAACTGATAATGGAGGTGTACATGAAACTGATTTAACTGGAAGTATCAAGGTAATATCCAGGTCCTGGACTTCTGAAGTGGAATGTAAAAGAATAAAAGAGAAAGCCAGAGGTGACTTCAACTGGCCTAATTACATACTCTTATCCATTATAAGAGTACAACAGGCTGTATTCCCAAGCTAGGAGCTGGATGAAAGAGGTTAGAAGCCAGAGGAAAGAAGAGACCAATATCCTGAAGTCATTCAGCTCTACTTCTGCCCTTGTTATCTGAAATATTTGTCAGTCTTCATTGCACAGATGCAATTTTACCTGAGCGTATGCATTAGCTGAGCCCTCTGTACTATGTATACTCTGGCTTTCAAGATTCGACAAGGTAACATGGACTCATTTTGATCATACAAATATATAAATGAAAATTGTGGGGCAAGCACCAGCTTCTCCCTTTGCTCTTGGCAGCATCCCAGAAATACATTGGTTTAATGCTTTGGAAGCATGGTCAGTCCCTGAAAAATGCTCAAAGAGGGACACATAAGAAAAACAGAGACTTCCCCTGGACTCAGAGTCAGAAACCTGGGCTTAAACCCAAGTGCCATGACTTTGGGCTTGGTCACTTTGGGCAAGGTATAGCCAAATTTAAGCATTAACATGAAAGGAACTTTAATTTGGGGCCATCTAGTCTAGCCCCCAAATAGTTCTTTGATCATCTGAACAATCTGATGGAGAAATGGTCTTCGGCCTGATGCTTGAACCTTCCTAGTAAAGAGAATTTTCACCTTAAGGTGACTTAGTGTTCTTGTCTATAAAGATATCTACCTCACAGAGATGTTGTATTGCGGGATAAAAGATAACTAGTTTACAAAGGCTTTCTATATAATAACAATAAACATTATTTTAAAATATGAGTAAGATCAAGATTGAGAGTACTTTCTAAATTGCCAGATATAATCATTACAAAGAGATAAGTTCTGTACACAGCAAGCAAATACACAATCCCCATTTTTAGTCTCTTAAACCTTATGACCACTTTCATCTAAGAACCTTTTTGAAATTCAATTTAGTACTTCTATTAGAAGAACAAAGGTGCAGTTTGCATATTCTGGGTTTCCTATTTATCTACAGCTACACTGTTTTTTCTTTGCAAACTTTTCAAGATAAAAATTTAAAACCTCAGAGCTCTAGAAGATGCTTGTTCTCCCTTTAGCCAAAACAGGCATCCGGTTTCTACAATAAATGAGATGATAGCATCCCCACTCATACTGCTGTAGCTAAGAACCTGTCAGCATTTTTATTATAAAACCCTTTTCTTTCCTCTGGCTTGAGAGACAAACCATAGCAATTGTTGGGGAAATAGTTCCAGAAAAGGGCAATGCACAAGTACAGAAAGAAAATGTCTCATTTTACAAAACTCATAAAAGGTGCATTTAGGAATTAGGCAGGCCTGCAGAATACCAAGGAACATTTCTTTTGGATGGTCATCTGGCCTTTTAAATAAAGAAAATAAAGTTTACTAATATTTAAAACAAAATTTTCTCAGGCAGCAGATGTTAGGAAAAAAATTATCTAGTTGAATATCATCAGGCACCAATACGTCTGGTAACAAAAGCTATAATAACACACACATTACTGAATCTATGCTCATATGGAAGCTGCTTTGAGGGTAGGGAGTATTCTCTAGCAGACTCTGAAGTGAGATAGTGGGGATGGGAAAGGTTATGCCAACTACTTCAAATAGGAGAAAATAGGATATATTAATAACATGCTAGAGATGATAAATGAAACCTTATCTAGCAAAGTGGTGGTACTTGGTGAATACTCAGCGAAGGAAGATTGAATATAGTTAATATATGATCTGGTTTACACAGTTAACTCTTTTCTTTCTCACTTGTGAGTTTTGGGTATGAACATGAAAAAGCTTCTCTCTAGGTTATTTTATACTATGTTAATGCAAATAAAAGTGAAAAGAGAAAGGACTACATCTGAGAGAGTAAGAGAAAGAAAACTAATAGGTATTTAATGACTACTACATGTGAGACATTGTATTAGTTACTTTCTTGTTTTGTTGGTATAACAAACACATTAAATATATCTTATCTCTGTCATATAGATGAAGAAACTAGAGCTCAGAGAAGCGAAGGGGCTTCCCCAAAGTCACAGGGCTAATGGTTCAGTCACAATGCCAAACTCTACCCTCAGGACTTGCTTCTTATATCTATGCTTGCCTGCCCAAGAGCACACTCAGAGTATCTCTGCTTGGTACAGAGGGTAGAATAGGATATATAATCTAACATTCTCTCCCCTTCTTCCTCCCTCCTTTCTCCCTTCTCCCTTCTATCCAAGGGGAAGGCATACCTTCAATGCCACACTACTACTTTCAACACTTCTTAAGAAGTGTTGGACCATAGAGATCAATTGTAGATTTGAATAGAAAACCAAATTATTTTTTCCTTTCTGACATAGTACAAGGTTTTAAAAACCCCAGATTTAGTTTGACTAACTTCAAAAATCCTTCTCTATACCTAAAGACATCATTGGTTCTTTTGCCCTCTCATTAAATTCTGGAGTAGGGCCTTCCAACCTACTGAAGTATGAGACTGCTTTTAAACTACTGTATGGTCCCTCATATGATATTAGTTGTACTGACGAAGAGATAGTGTCACATAGCAATTAATGACTTCCTAAATGGATCTATTTTGAATAGTGTATCGATTAATTCATGTCAAGTCCTTAGAATAAAACACTGCAGGTGGTGATCACCCAGAAAGGGTGAGTCCAATCTGCTCTGTGAGGATTTTTTCCATGTGCATTCCTTAGCCGTAGCTCACCAGCGAAACTGAAAGGTCCCCAAGGCAGAAACTATTTTACCATGTTTGAGTACTAACCTAAGGTGCCCACTATAATGTTAAGCACAATATATATGCTCAAGAGATAACTAGAAATTGATTAATGGACAAGTGTACCTACATTTCTCCAAGTGGAGATTTTCACCAAACCATAATGAGGATACTTGAGACATGGCTCCAAGAGAAAAATCAAAGTCTCCTACCCTTAGATAATAAGTCAACTGACACAAAGCTGCCATCTTATTTGAGAACTTATAAATGTAATATCATTAATTATTATTTGATAATATGATAGTATCATTATTTGCCATATGATGCAGTGATATCATTAATCCCTGTCTGGTTTAATCCATAATGTGGATATTAAGGCAGTTACAGTGCACTGGACCAGCATTTTAGAGATAATGACTGTTTTCAGTGTGCTCATTCATCAAATCAAATAATTTAAACTACTTCAGGAATTTGGAAAAAACTTCAATAAAGATAATGCAATGAAACCCCATCAAAATTATGTATTTTGTATTAGGAATTATGCACACACACACATACACATACAAAAATGGAAGTTTCAAAAATATTACTTTATAAGATTTCCAGAAGCCATCATTTGGGACACTATTCTTATTCTATCTGACATTATCATTTAAATTTATATAGAAAAAATATTATTATGTTCTTTATAATCACTGAAATATGTAATGTGTTCATATATCTGACAAGTACATTCGTGTGTGTGTGTGTGTGTGTGTGTGTGTGTGTGTATATATATATATAGCTGAAAAATCATTAGTTTTAAATGTTTTCTACTATGGTATCTCTGGAAGTATAATCTGTGACTTATAATAAAATATATCTATAACCTTATGAGGAAACAATTTTAATATCAATAAGATCACCATGGCATAGAGATCTGACTGCTTTTATGATTTATTAGCTTCTCTGTACCTTACTAGGTAAGAATGGCTTATTAGTGATGACACAGCCAGGCATCTCACCCCGGATACTAGCTGTATTAGTCAGGGTTCTCCAGAGAAACAGAACCAGTAGAAGATAGATAGACAGATAGATAGATAGATAGATAGATAGATAGATAGATAGATAATCAGTCTATCTGTCCTCCCCCGCCCCTCCCCCTCCATACACATATGAATTGGCTCCCATTATTATGGAGGTTATGTTCCAAGGTCGGCAGTCAGCAAGCTGGAGACCCCAGAGAGCCAACATGCAGTTCCAATTCTAGTCTAAAGGCCTGAGAACTGGGAAAGCTGATGATATAAGTTCCAGTACGAAAGCCAGCAGGCTCAAAACCCAAAAAGAGCCAATGTTTCACTTCAAATCCAAAGGCCAGTAAAGTTCAATGCATCAACTCAAAGCAGGCAGGCAAGAGAAGTCCCCTCTTACTCAGGCTTTTTGTTCTATTCAGGTCTTCAGTTGGTTGGATGAGGATCACCCACATCATTAGGGAGGACAATCTTCTTTATTCAGCCTACCAATTTAATCTCATCCAGAAACAATCTCTCAGATATACCTAGAATAATATTTGACCAAATGTCTGGCCCAGTGAAGGTGACACATAAAGTTAACCACCACATCAAGGTAGCACATTAAGTAATGCCTAGTCTTTATTTCAGAAAACATGATCTCTGGGAAGTTTGATAACACGAGAGGTTAAGTTATCAAAGACAAATTTTAAAGAAAAGTGACAAATAAACAACAAAATAGGCACCATTTATTTTTTCACTTCTACATTCAGTAAACATTTATGAGCACCTGTATCACTCACTCATTCAATCAACAAATATTTATTAACTGCCTTCTGTGCAATAGGCATAATTATATTTACTGGATCTTCCAGGCATTATACTAAATTAATATAATATGGCCCTTGCCCCTAAAATCCCTACAGTTTAGATGAGCAAATGGATAAGAAAAACAGAATTTTCAACTGAATATTACAATTAGGATACAATTATAAAGTATTACATGCCATAAGAGTCCAGGGGTAATGTAATTCAAAAGATCCTGGGAATTATTTCACCATATGTATTTTATTTAAAACTTTACCTAGACACCCATAATTGCATACAAGACAAAAGACTTCTTAAGTCTGAGCTCTTTCAGGATCCTGAATTCTGCGAATCAGTATTCCCTTTCTGTGAACATACTTTATTGATGTCATAAAAGTTAACCCTCATTTTTTATATTCAGGGTTTTTCTCTCAAATTTTCTACTATTAAAAATAAAAACTGTAAAAGACCTAGAAGTGGCCAGTATATATTGTCAAAGGGGACAAAAGGTCCGTGCAGCCTGCTTGTTTGGGACATCAGCACCTGTTTAACTCCTTAGCTCATTTTTCATTTTCTCTTTCTGGGTCAGATATCATCTAGGATTTTTGTTTTTGGTGTGAATTATATAAACTTCCAGATTCTGCCTTTTGTAGCATTAGAAGACTTCAACAATGCATTGGTAGGTTAAAATACATCCAATTTACTGATAGGTGAATTTCAAAGTGTTTAACAGTATTCAGTTGACTCTATCAGCAATCTCCATCTTCTCAGCAATATGTAAAGTGGTTTAATAACATAGAAAGAAATCCACGTATTATAATTACCACATACCAGGTATTGTGCTAAATGTTTTGATATGTGATATATCACTTAATTTTTACAACAGTCCTGAAAGGAGGGTGTTATTTTTCCAGCTTCTTGCAGATAAAACTTGTCAGTTTCTCTTTTCTCACCTTGATTTCCAAAACTTCTAGTTCAGAGTTAGAGGTCATGACGTAGAAAGAGTAACATTGAGTTAGAAACTAGGAGACCTAGTTGTAGCCATGACTGTGTAACTTGCTGTATGACCTTGAGTAAGTCACCTCCTGTCCATATGATTTAATAACCTCATGTGGAAAATGATAGTGTGAATACTATGAAAAATGATGTTTGGATCAAACTCCTCTCAAAAGAAATTCTTGTACAATAAAACTGACTCCTCTGATCAATGTGCCTTACATTCAAATTCAGGTGTGGGTAAATGACATTTTTGCAAATTGACTCATAGCTTAAAGCACTTAAGCATAGAATCATGCTATTTGAAAGAGTACCAAAATTATATTGGAAATGAGTGTAGACTCCAAGTCTAACCTGCTTAGGTTCAAATTTTGGCTCTACTATTTAAGAGCTATATATCTTCGGGCAAATTACTTAAACCACCTGTGCCCCAATTTCCCTATCTGTAACACTAGAATAACTACTATACCCATCTCAAAGGGGCACTGTAAAGATTAAGTGAGCTGACATTTCTGAAAACAGTATCTGACAACTGGTAGCAGGTCAGTGTGGGTATGTGTTGAGAGAGAAACTGAAGTCTTGGCAATGTAAATAGCTGACTCCTTAACGTGCCAATTTTAAACATTTGGATTTTTTGCATATTAGGTAATTTTAAGGTGATACAAAGCAATATAGTCATGAGACTCCTATTAACTCAAAGTCTAACAGAGTTTTAACCCTATTCAGGAGAAAAACTAGACTACCTCTTATTTACAAATCCATAAAGTAAAGATGAAGAATGTGATGACATACAAAGTAGCCTGTGGCAGTACACATTTATATAACTATGATTAAAATAAACTTAGAAATACCCATCATCAAGCATCTTAAATTATTTTTAAAAATCTGACATAGTAATTTTACTTATTCTGTCCTATCCAAAGGAAATAATTTTAAATCCAAAAAAGACTTATTCCCCAAGATGTTTATTTTATTTTTAATAGTAGAAAATTTAAGGGGAAAAAAGCCAAAATATCAAAAGGATAGTTAACTGTTATTCAGCAATTAAAATACATTCACAAAGCCTAATATAAATTTAAATTATTCAAATGCAAACTCAACATGATTACAACTGCATTTTTAAAATAAGTCACGTATAAACCAAGGAAACCAAAATAGTACTGGAAAACTAGGAAAACAGACACTGGAATATTAAGTTTTTACATCTAGTCCTCTGAAACCAAAAGTATTTTCTAAAGTTTGTTTTCTGAATTTCTGTTTTTTTCTAATGTATTTCAATGAACATATATTACTATAAAATAAAAAAATACATATACCAAAATTGTCAACCTTTGGCAATATTCAAAATATGTAAAGGGAAACCACCCTGCTAGTGACAAAAAAAATACATAATTATATATAAATTGATGGCTCCTCTGCTACCACTAATGCTTTATAACAAAATTGGCCACATTTAAATAAACAAATGGGCAAACAAAACTACTTCTCTGCCACAGAGACTGTCTAGGCAGGAAAAAGGGGTCTTGGAGAGGTGGAGAAAGCCAGAAGGTTCCAGGGAACTGTCCACCAAGGAGGTTCTGACAGGCCCTCTGATCTTGGGGGTGTATTAGAGCACCCTCTGGAGGCTAGGAGCCCACAACCCATTTCCCCTTTCTATCTCTCTCTCTCTCTTCACCTCCCCCCCCCCCCCCACCTTTCCCTTCCCATCATTCTGTTCTATTTTCCTTCCTTCCCTGCTCCTTTTTCTGTTTGCCTGGTAACTATGGAGATTGGAAGAAATAACCCTTGTAAAACACCTAAGATAGTGTATATATGTTTAATAAAACCAAATTATTTTACCCTTTCCTTTTGCTTTTTTAGTCCTTGAACTCATCCCTTTCTTCTTTTGATTCTCTCCTTTTTTTGTTTTTCCATTTTATTCCATTTTCACCTTCCCGTTACTCTCCCTGTGCTCTCTTTTGTGAGAGTCACCCTGTAGAAGAAAGGCAGGCTGCTTTCTGGAAGATGACTCCTTTTCTTTGAGGGTTAAGGAAGTCACAAAATGTCCAAATATTTACCAGAAAAAAAAATGTCAGGACTCTGTAACATTTTCAAAGACTTTCCCCTATCTTAATATATAACAACAATATTGAATATGCCTGATGTGCCCTAGGGGCTTCACAGTGATTCAGTTGAGCTGTTATATTAACAAATGGCTATTATGAGAAAGAAAAAGGTGCTCAAGTTTTAGCCACATTTCTTTTAAAACTGTAAATATTTAAAATATACAACATAATGTTTTGATATAGTGAAATGGTTACTACAGTCAAACTAATTAACATACTATCTCTGTTACATTCTCTGTGTGTATATATGTGTGTGTGTATGTAAGAGTACCTAAAATCTACTCTCTTTTGTCTTAGAAATATTGGGGAATAAAAAAGGGGAATAAAAGAAGGGAGACACACACATGGACTGTGGACCTTTGCAATGCAGCTATAGACAAGAAACAGGAAAGAGAAATACTATTTAGTCTGGCCCTTGAAATGAAATTCAATACTTTGATCTTTGTGGATGGAGAAAACAGTTAAGTGAAGGTAAAGTTGATGCCTATTTTCTGATGACATAGAAACTACTATGAGAAAAAAATAACCTTTTAGGAGTCCTCCTTCCCCATGGCAAGTTCATTCCCATAAATTACCTTGTGAATGTGTTAATGGCATATGGACAGGGGCAAAAATAAATAAATAAATAAAATTTAAAAATAAACAAATAAAAAAGTTGGTGGGGAAACTGATATAATAGAAAATCTTTTTATGGAACAAGGTTATTTTGGTTTCTCTCATGAGAACTTAAGGTTAGGTGGGACAGTGGGTGATCTGTATTTTAATAAAGGAAGTGGAATTACTTCCTCAATTGGCTCGGAATTAATTTGTGGAAGAAATGGTGTTGGACTTACGTTTGTATCTCTAATGCCCATCATAATGCCTAGCACAGAAAGACACTCCATGTTTACAGTCATAAGTCATATAGTCAGTTAACTAAATTGAATAGCTGTCAGGATGCAACAAGAGGGATCCTGGAGATGGCTAAGTAACAAAAGAAGATAACTTTTGAGTGTGTAGCTTGAAAGCTCAAATTACTCAGCATCCTTCAAGCCATTCTGAGATAATTAGAGCAAACAGTTTTAGTGTTTTTGAAACTGACACTCTGGCCTACACATGAAAATAGTTTTAGACTTTGCCATATACATATCTTTCAGGAAAGGAAATAAATATCCATCCTAATAATCTTATTTTCACACTTATTAGGTAATCTTAAAATGACTGTAGGTTTTTGAAGTATCCTTACTGAAATCTGTGTCTTCATGATTTTTTCAAAAATTATTTAAATTACATTTTAATTACTAAAAGATTCAGTGAAAACCCTTTATAATTTTTTTTCTTAAATCAATATTGTAAGAAATGTAATCATCTGCCATATCACTTAAATTTGAGACCAAAGGGAACAAGAGCAGTTTATTGCTATGCCTCCAGTGTGTAGCATTTCTTGTGTGGTTAATAAATATTTACTGATCAAATGGAATAATAGTATAATTTGTTCATTAATTTTCATAAATGTACTTCATTTTCTGAATGTCATATCAATATATAAATGGTTCCTATAGTTCATATAAACAGCATGGAGCAAAGAAAAATAACTTTGGCAAAAGTAATGATTGATTTCTTATAAAGATGAAGAATTTATGAAGAGAACTATGTTAATAACAGTGGAAGCAGTTTCTCCTATAAGTAATAAGCCCACCTCAGTGGAGCTATGAAAATAATTAGGGCCATATAAAAGCAACAATCATTTGATAAATTTATACATAGTAAGTACTGCAGGCATCTCATTTAAATGTTATTTCTCACAATGACATAGTAATATATACTGCAGTAGTTATTACTATGGCCACTTAACATATGAAGAAACTGAGACTTACATAAATCATATCAATAGTAAGTACAAAATTTAGCTTTGAAGCTTAAGCCTGATGTGAGGTAAATTTTCCATATTATTTTCTGTTTTCATCTGTCAGATAATGTTGAAGAACTTCACTAGGAGGAAGGCTACAGTAGGAAGTCCTAATACTCTTTCCATATTTAAGATTATAAGGTAGAATCCTTATGTCAATTCATCTATAATTATCCTTCTGTTAAGTATGGTTATAACATAATAATTGATCCTGTTATAAAGGGATTTGAGAATTATCTTATTCAAATACTTTGTAAAATAAGATGGGTTAGAGTCTCTAAAAGTATTTTATTTTCACATAGCATTAATTTATTTTTCAAAAAATGATGTTTCCCAACACACATGACATAGGTGTTTCGCTCTATTGACATGAATCTCTCTCATAAAGTGAATTTGCTAAACCCAAACACCAAAAGTAAGAGAACTTAAAGAAAGTTAACTAATGTATTTCCTTAGCCTTAAAAAAAAAAAAAAAAAAGTGTGTGCTTGTAATTATTTTAATTCCCTCCAATATGGTCTGAAAATCAGGGGAAAATATAACAGCATAAAAGAAACTTGTCTGTAAATGAACTTGAAGGGTTGAATGCATATTCAACAACATTCTCTACACCAATGGCATATCTTATTTGATTATTAGCTCGTGTTTAATTTCCCTTGACAAATAATTCACCTTTGTTAATAATCATTTAGCACTGCAAAGTAATTCTTATAAGTTCATGGGAATGGATTTTAAACAGTAACCATTGCAAAGATGCTACTGTAAATGCAATTAGGAGGGTGAATAAAAGCATGAGGTAGGGGTGGCAGGTTATATGGGAGAGAAACTAACTCCTTAGTTACTGGTGCTGTTCATTCACATACACCTTTCTGACAGTGATGAACACACAAACCTTCAACAATTCTAAGACCTCTTTGAGGTTTCAAAAGGAACAACCAGCTACTCTTTAGTACAGGCAATATATTTTTTTAACTCACCCTAAAGTGTAACCTATCACATTGAGTAGAAAAACATAAATCTCTGGCAATAATATTATAATTCAATGACTTCATGAAAGACCTAATCAGAGATTGTTAGAGCTGGCAAGTGCCTCAGAGATAATCTCATCCACAGCCCTCATTTTACAGAAGAAGATCTGAGGCCCAGAGAAGAGAGATTCTCTAGGCATAGCCAATGTAAGACTTAAAATCCGGACTCCCAATTTTTCCGTTAAGCTTACACCTCCTATGAGCACTACCCATGAAGTTCAGAGTGTGTGTTTCATTAACTTTACTGCCTAAGGTGCTTACCAGCTGTCTAATCCAATCTTTGTTGTTATCTTTCAGAAAAATAGGTATAATGTGATATATATTCACTTAGAGAAGTCAAACTTTATTTCAGATGAAGCAGGCTCTCTCTCTCTCTCTCTTGCTCTTTCTCTCTCACTCTCTCTCTCCTTAGTCACCATAGTAGCCACATGAAGTGTTTTATATAAATAAGCTGGACGAATCCACCGGCTTTTCACAACAAAAAGAAGTGAAGACTTGTATCTTACAGTAACAGGACGTGCACTCAGGCCATTAACCGGCTTAAGCCGTTCAAACCACCAAGTTCTATGCATCTTTTTCAGGGAGTGCATCATCAGGTCCAACAAGGAAGCCCCGTGAATATATTTCAGAAAAGGAGCAATGAATGATAACCTGTTTTAAAAACCTTCAAACCTCATTTCTTTGGGAACACCAATCACTTTGACAAAAATCTGGGGTGGGACAGTTATTCACTACAAACTTCACTGAGTAACTGCGCCACCTCTTGATAAAATTTATTTGTTGATTTCAAGTGGATTGTATAAAAGGGAAAAGCAC
Organism: Colobus angolensis palliatus; assembly: GCF_000951035.1. Classification (NCBI taxonomy): domain Eukaryota; kingdom Metazoa; phylum Chordata; class Mammalia; order Primates; family Cercopithecidae; genus Colobus; species Colobus angolensis. Next base: position 5,456,906 of record NW_012114866.1, on the reverse strand, counting down.
GCAACTGGGGGCAATCTGAGCCTAGCTCCAGATTTTCTGTCTAAAATAAAAATAAGCTCTTTATCTTAAAATATGTCACATTGCAAATTGATGTGTTCAATTTCATCTGGAGTTCATCCACCACCCCACTTACTCCTGCTAGTTGGCCCAGTGGGTTGGGGCTCTAGGTGGTAGTAACCTGAGATGAGTTCAGAAGCTCCCAAATCAGCAGTCGGAAGCCCAGTCACTAGCAAAATGGACAAGGAGATCCCAAGCAGAAAGCCACCCAAGGTGCCCATTTCCGAGCCGCATCTGCTCTTACAGCCTCTGTATGTTAGAGATCAGGGTCCCATCACCACTGAGTTATCGGCCCAACATCGGACGCCAGAAAATCAGTGCGATCTCTTGGCCCCCAAACCCAGCTGGCTCCCAGAGAGAGCAGAGCAGTCGCAGCTTCTGTCACTCTCCCAACAGGCAGAGACATAAACAAGCAACAAAAGGAATTGTTCTCTCCCCCGAGGGAGGCAACATGCATTAAAAAGACATGAACCTCGTCCTACCTTGCATCCAAACATCAACGATAAAGTGTTGTTGGTGCAAGCAACTTTGCAGTGGCAAATCATTGGTGTAAAACAGTCAGGGTCCTTAACAACAGGGGACATTCCTTCCGGGCTGCGGCAGTGGCAGCTCGCTGGGGGACCCAAACGCTGTGCTCTCCAGGCACATGGAGCGACAGCCTAGACCGAGCTGCCGCTTTGATCACTGCCCCCTGCACCCGCCGTGGCCATCCCGGAGCCCCGGTGGAAGCAACGCCGCGGGCAAGTACCGAGCCTCTCGGGGTCTCCCTTCCCTGGGGAACGAGGCGTGTGGGGGGAGGGACAGAACCAAGAAAGAATTTTTCCCCCTACGGTGAATTTGGGGGAGGTAAAATAAAAATAAAATAAAATAAAAATAAACCATAAAAATAAAAGGAAGCGAGGCACTTAGAGGAGGGTTCAAAGGAGGTGGGGCAGTATTAGCATGTAAAAGGATGTGCCCGCCTACTCTCCCCAGTCACACAAGATTGTCATGCGAGCTGAAGGGGGCTGAAATTATTTCCTCTGAAGAAGAAGAAGAAGAAAAAACATACTGCAGCTCCCGATTTGGTAAAAAGCCAGTGGCTTGCTGCAATCCAGAGTCACTGTGGGGAGCGCTGGCCGGGCAAGTGGGGTGGGAGGGAGGGGCTGAGAAAGGGAGGAAGCGCGGTGCTTGCCAGCCTGGCCCTGCCTTTGGGTGCTCTTGGTGCCGCCGAGGAGTCCCCAGCGTGGGAGCACGGGACCTCCCCGCGCTGACGTGACCCCGAGACTGCATTTGGCCCCCACCGCTAGAGCCACCCGAGCATAGAAGACCTCCGAGGCCGACTTCCCGGGAAGGGAAGGGGAGGCCCGCGCGGAGCCCTGAAGGGAGCATCCTCCTAGCCCTTTGACAACAGCGTGCCTTGCTGGGGGCGGTCGGAGGGCCAGCAAAGAAATCTGGGGTAGAAAACAGGCTCAAAATGATTTCGCTGGTGCCCTACGCCATTGACTTCTGGGTCAGCGAGCCCACTCACTCCCTGGGTAGGGAAGCGGCCTCAGAACCAAGGCTTTAATTGACATAACATTTATCAAACAAAAAAGAAGCGTCTGCCCCTTCCTCACCTTGATGTCTCTGAGGCTCCAGGAAACCCCAGAAGTAGTACTTATATGTTGTTCCAGAAGTATGAATGATAAGACTGATGGATGCTTTATTGTTTGTTTGTTTTTTGTTTTTAACTGAGGCTGTCAAAATTGCAAAAAGACCAAAAAAAAAAAAATTCAGCATGTGGCTGGCTGGCACAGCTGCAAAATTGCTTATGGAAGACAAAAACAAATGTGATAAGAAGGGTGTGGGGGTAGGAAGTGGGTAAAACTAGCACTTTTTGGGTGCCACCTGGATGCCTGGCACTATGCCTCACAGATGGTTGGTAGAAAGAGAGCAAAACATCAGAGTTTGGAATCAGATTCTGGCTCTGGTGCTAGATGTGGCTTTGTGTAAGTCATTTACATTATCCAAACCCCTGTTTGCTTACCTGTAACTAGCAGGTGTTAACCCCTAACCTCAAGGGTTGTCACGAAGACGAGACAGATATATTGACCAACACATTCCTGTGGTAAGCCCCAGTACATGGTAGCTGCTCTTAACTTACATAGCTTATTTCATTTCTTAGCTTGAGAGGTAGATATTATTCAACATATTTTTTCTAGGAGAAGAAACTGAGCCCCTTAGTGTTTTATCACTTGCTCAAGTCACACAATCAATAAGTCTGAAGGTTAGGTTCAAAGAAAAGTAGAGGAGAGTTTAGAAAAGAGCATCATGAGAGACATAACGCACTTCTCCAGAAACATGTTCCAAAGTATTCAGATTTATTTGGGAAGGATCAGGACTGTCACATTTACATGAATATGGTAATTCCAAGACTCTTCCCAATTTGGTGTTAAATTCAGAAATCCCACCTGAAATACAGGAACAATGTAGTCCAAAGTATCCATAGCAAACTGACCACATCCTCCTGATGTGGTTCCATCAGAATGCCAGACCACTTATATCATAAACTAATAAAAGCCTCAATATCATGGTATGCTTCCTCCTTAGAAAGTTTAAATGTATTGGTTAGAACAAAAGAACATACCAACTTGCAAACCGTTAAGTCAAAGACAGTACCTTATAAAGTGCCTTTGCCCCACCCATATCCAAAATACTCTCCTCTTCTCTCCCAAGTTGATGGAAAATAAACCTGATTATGTCATAATTATGATGCTTATTATAAATATGGATTATGAAGTCCAACCCTACATTTTCATCCTATAGGCCAGTAGAATGTCAATAAATCTACATTCTAATCAGGCCCCTTGTGAGAGGAATGCAATTCCTCCTTATGAAATAAGACTTACCTGAAGGAAATTCAATATGGAACAAAGTATGAGCAAAATTCAACATGGAAAGACCCTCAGAGTTGAGTTATACCTGGTTCTAACTGTAGAGGGCAGCCATGCCTAAAGTTTTGGGATTCTTACACCAAGAGCAGAAGCCCTTGCCTAGTAAATATCTCCATTAGGAATCAGTACTGATTCAATCTAACGAATAGCTGGAGGCTGCTGGGACTCAGGAGATCTAATCTATAAGTTCTTAAACACACTAGGTCACATTTTAGGAGCAAAACTGTGGTCTGAGGCCTTCTGTGAAAATTTAAAGTCACATGTGTAGATTAAGTATATCCCTTACTATTTTATTCCTTTATGTTAGCATAAAAAGTGTGATTGTGTGAGCACTTCCACCTACAGAGCATCTATAATTGTGGCTGGTTTTTCCAAGAGAATAGATTCTAAAAATGCCGTACAATATTTCCCTTATTCATTAGCCTATAATTTGGATTTCAAACACCCCGAAAGTATTGTATGCTCTATATTGTGATGTTCCAATAATATCTAACACAGTCTTTCCCTAATGAATTACCCAAGCTAAAGCTGACCTCCTATTCTAGGGCAGCATTAAGGCTGCTATGTGCAAGTTATTCCCCATTTTACAGTTTGTGCTAGTTTAAATTGATAAAGTGAAATGACAAAATATAAAACAAAATGTATATTTCATTTCCTTGACTTTTTATGTTTAACTTTAATCAGTGAGAGTTCATTTCTCTGTATGTGCGTGTATATGTGTTTATCTGTTATCCATTTATATGTATTAAATAAAATGCTTTCCCTTAATTATCCTCTCCAAATAACAACTCTGGGGTAAATTGAAGGGGAAGATGTGGGGAAAAGTGGTTTCCATGACAATGCATTCCATAGTTACAGCCAGTAACCACTGTTGTTAAAATAAATGAACCACTGTCACCTTAAGATATGAACACACTGCATTACTGGTTTGAAAAACACTAATTTGAGAGTATACTGCATGGGGGTGTACTGCAATATTTTTAGGAGATATTACTAGGAAATGCAAGGAGATGACGCATTCATTTTTATAGTCAAAATAAACTATTCTTAATTAGACATTTCAATGATTGATAAAATTTACAGTTCCTCCTAGTAATTATCACTTTTATAAAATGATGCATCACAACAATACACTATTAAGCATTCCTCCTAATGACAACTTTCCTCAAATGGACTCATAATTATAAAAAGCAGGATTATCAATAAATGTAACCAGGGTTTAATTTTAATCTTTTATTTATTATTGTTATACTTAATCAGAAACTGGGACACAGTAAGAGATATTAGCTAGTTATTCATCTTTTTTCTTTGCTGATTCTTTTCATAGCAATTTTTAAAAAAGAGGTTGTTCATGTTGCAAGGGAAAAGAATAGATTGGCTACTAGGAGTCATGGTGCTGTTTCCTACTCTCTGTGTGACTTTGAGCAAGCTACTCAGCCTCTCTAAGTTTCAATTTCCTTTTTTATTAAGATGAAATAGGTATACTAGATTATTTCTAAGTTTGCTTCCAACGTTGAAATTCTCTGAGTGATCTTCTAAATATGATTTTATGAATGTAAAGAAAATTTGAGAAACCATTTTGTTCAGTTACCTATCTTCAGAAAATTCACTAGGCACTAATATCATGCTTGCTATGTACACTGTTCTGAATTCCACAGAGTGCTAGAGCCAATCCTACTCATGACGGCTGGTTATGTGTAACTCTGTCTAATTTTACATTCAGTGACATCATGCTGGTAGCTTTGAATCAGTGATGAGAGAGTATTTACACCATTTAAATGAACAAACACTACAATTCATTTACACCATTTAAATGAACAAACACTACAATTCAGGACTTTTTTCTGCAAAACACTTTTACCAGTACAGCACTGATCTAAGTACTTTAACTACATTAACATTTTTAACCATCACAATCACTCAATCTTACCCAAAAAAGGAAAGTGAATGACAGAGTGAGAATAATGCCCAAGGTAACAAAATTGTTATACTAATCAGCTAAATGAATCAACTAACAAAAATAGTTTTGATGGCTTTCAATCACAAGTGTTTATTTCTTCCTCATGTTAGATGTACTTCATAGCTTAGCTATCATTCTAGCCCATGTTGTCCATGGACAGAAGAGTAGCCTCTATAAGTAGCTTCTGTTGCGTGGAAGAGTAACCTCTATCTAATGTTCTCATGGCGGAAGGAGAAATGATCAATGACTGAATATGCAGCGAATCTTAAAACCTTTAATGTCTCTGTTCAGACATTAAAAACATCTTCCAGCTTACATTTTATTAGCTAAGGAATGTCATGTGGCCAACCTGATGACAAAGGTTGGGGAAAGATAATTCTTTCAGACCGAGGAAAGAGAGAATACTGATAACAGTAATATAAGACACTATGGCTTATTCGAGTGATAGAATTGAGATTTGAAGTCAAGCCATCTGATTTGAGGATCTAAGCTCTTAATAAATAGACTATCCTGGCTATCACTTATAGCTAACATCTTCCAATTTTTCATCTACTGTCTATAATAGTGTTTGTTATTTAGTAACTCTTTGAGGGAATTCTTCTTTATGACCCCTATAAAGAAAGCATAGTGTTTAGGTAACACATGAACTTTGGAGACAATCAAACATATAAGGTTTTGTCATTATTAGCTGTGAGATTTCAACCTTTAAATCCTTTTCCATCTCCTCTACCACTGTAAATTGAAGTCCACTTATTTCATTTAATCTTTAGTAGAGATGTTTTCATGTAAGTGGAACATTGCATTTTTATCATTAAGTTTCCCGAAACATGTAAGGCAGAGAGGAATATGAAAGTCCTTCTGCCATCAGTGAGTTTACAAACCAGTTGACTAGGTTACTCCGAAATGAGAGTAATGAAACTCTTCCTTACAGTAAGAAAGTATATACAATTAAGAACTAATAAATATACTCAAAGTCCATACGAATGCTTGACCAACCTAGTTAACTTATCTAAGCTACCATTTCTTGTTTCATAAAATGGTGATAATACTATAGCATTGCTGTAAGGCTTAAATGAGATAATGTGTTACAAAATGCCAGTCATCTTTATCTGGTTTGTATTAGGCACTCAGTAAATTATAAGGGCTTTGTGTCACTTTTCTATTTTGTTTTTTTTTTTTTAATGAAAGTTAACAAAAAAGAATAAACCTACCCAATACGTACAATCTCTTTATACTGAACAATTCTAAGTCTGTAACCTTTCTTCACAAGTTTTACTGTCTCAGTGACTCTCCTTAGACCCTTTCTCAGTTCTTCCATACTCCTCTTACTGAAGAAAACACAACTGCAATGATATATTCTCAGGCCCCACATCAATGGACTCTAATATCTATCATGTTCCCTCATAATTGTTAACCCTTTGTGTTCACTGTAATTTATTATTATTATTATTATGCTTTAAGTTCTGAGGTACATGTGCAGAATGTGCAGCTTTGTTACATAGGTATATACATGCCATGGTGGTTTGCTGCAACCATCAATCCGTCTCCTACATTAAGTATTTCTCCTAATGCTATTTCTCCCGCCAACAGGCCCTGGTGTGTGATGTTCCCCTCCCTATGTCCACGTGTTCTCATTGTTCAGCTCCCACTTACGAGTGAGAACATGTGGTGCTTGGTTTTCTGTTCTTGTGATAGTTTGCTGAGAATGGTGGTTTCCAGCTTCATCCACGTTGCTGCAAAGGACATGAACTCATCCCTTTTTTATGGCTGCATAGTATTCCATGGTGTATATGTGCCAAATTTTCTTTATCCAATCTATTACTGGACGTTTGGGTTGGTTCCAAGTCTTTGCTATTGTAAATAGTGCTGCAATAAACAAACGTGTGTATGTATCTTTAGAGTAGAATGATTTGTAATCCTTTGGGTATATAGCCAGTAATGGGATTGCTGGGTCAAATGGTATTTCTGGTTCTAGATCCTTGAGGAATTGCCAGTCTTCCACAATGGTTGAACTAATTTACACTCCCACCAACAGTGTAAAAGTGTCCCTGTTTCTCCACATCCTCTCCAGCATCTATTGTTTCCTGACTTTTAAATGATCTCCTTTCTAGCTAGCATGAGATGGTGGTTTCGATTTGCATTTCTCCAATGACTAGTGATAATGAGCATTTTTCATATGTCTGTTGGCTGCATAAATGTCTTCTTTTGAGAAGTGTCTGTTCATATCCTTTGCCCAGTTTTTGATGTTTTTTTTCTTTTTTTCTTGTAAATTTGTTTAAGTTATTTGTAGATTCTGGATATTAGCCTTTTGTCAGATGGATAGATAGCAAAAATTTTCTCCCATTCTGTAGGTTGCCTGTTCACTCTCATGATAGTTTACTTTGCTGTGCAGAAGCTCTTTAATTAGATCCCATTTGTCAATTTTCGCTTTTGTTGCCATTGCTTTTGGTGTTTCAGACATGAAGTCTTCGCCCATGCCTATTTCCTGAATGGTATTGCCCAGGTTTTCTTCTAGGATTTTTATTAAACTTACGTTTAAGTCTTTGATCCATCTTGAGTTGATTTTTGTGTAAGGTGTAAGGAAGGGGTCCAGTTTCAGTTTTCTGCATATGGCTCGCCAGTTTTCCCAATGCCATTTATTAAATAGGGAATCTTTTTCCCATGGCTTGTTTGTGTCAGGTTTGTCAAAGATCTGATGGTTTTATATAGTGGTGTTATGTCTGAGGCCTCTGTTCTGTTCCATTGGTCTATATATCTGTTTTGTTTCCAGTACCATGCTGTTTTGGTTACTGTAGCCTTGTAGTATAGCTTGAAGTCAGATAGTGTGATGCCTCCAGCTTTGTTCTTCTTGTTCATGATTTTCTTGGTTTTGCAGGTTTTTTGGTTCCATATGAAGTTTAAAGTAGATTTTTTTCCAATTATGTGAAGAAAGTCAGTGGTAGGTTGATGGAGATAGTATTGAATCTATAAATTACTTTGGGCAGTATGGCCATTTTACCAATATTGATTCTATCCATGAGAATGGCATGTTTTTACATTTGTTTGTGTCCTCTCTTATTTCCTTGAGCAGTGGTTTGTAGTTCTCCTTGAAGAGGTTCTTCACATCCCTTATAAGTTGTATTCCTAGGTATTTTATTCTCTTTGTAGCAATTGTGAATGGGAGTTCACTCATGATTTGGCTCTCTGTTTGTCTGTTATTGGTATATAGAAAAGGTTGCGATTTTTGCACATTGATTTTGTATCCTGAGACTTTGCTGAGGTTTCTTATCAGCTTAAGGAGATTTTGGACTGAGATGATGGTGTTTCCTAAATATACAATCATGTCATCTGTAGAGATAATTTGACTTCCTCTCTTCCTATCTGAATACCCTTTATTTCTTTATCTTGCCTGATTGCTCTGGCCAGAACTTCCAATACTATATTGAAAAGGAGTGGTGGCAGAGGGCATCCTTGTCTTATGCCAGTTTTCAAAGGTAATGCTTCCAGTTTTTGCCCATTTAGTATGATACTGGCTGTGGGTTTGTCATAAATAGCTCTTATTATTTTGAGATATGTTCCATTGATACCTAGTTTATTGAGAGTTTTTAGCATGAAAGGGTGTTGAACTTGTCAAAGGCCTTTTCTGCATCTGTTGAGATAATTGTGTGGTTTTTGTCTTTGGTTCTGTTTATGTGATGGATTATGTTTATTTACTGGCATACGTTGAACCAGCCTTACATCCCAAGGATGAAGCCAACTTGATTGTGGTGGATAAGCTTCCTGATGTGCTGCTGGATTTGGTTTGCCAGTATTTTATTGAGGATCTTCACATCGATGTTCATCAGGGATATTGGCCTGATATTTTCTTTTTTTGTCATGTCTCTGCCAGATTTTGTTATCAGGATGATGCTGGCCTCATGAAATGAGTTAGAAAGGATTCCCTCTTTTTCTATTGTTTGGAATAGTTTCAGAAGGAATGGTATCAGCTCCTCTTTGTACCTCTGGTAGAGTTTGGCTGTGAATCCATCTGGTGTTGGACTTTTTTTTGTTGTTAGGCTATTAATTACTGCCTCAATTTCAGAACTTGTTATTAGTTTATTCAGGGATTCAACTTCTTCCTGGTTTAGACATAGGAGGGTGCGTGTGTCCAGGAATTTATTCATTTCTTCTAGATTTTCTAGTTTATTTGCATAGAGGTGTTTATAGTATTCTCTGATGGTAGTTTGTATTTCTGTGGGATCAGTGATGATAGCCCCTATATCATTTTTTATTGCATCTATTTGATTCCTCTCTCTTTTCTTCTTTATTAGTCTGGTTAGCAGTCTATTTTATCGATCTTTTCGAGAAACCAGCTCCTGAATTCATTGATTTTTTGAAGGGTTTTTCGTGTCTCTATCTCCTTCAGTTCTGCTCTGATCTTAGTTATTTCTTGTCTTCTGCTAGATTTTGAATTTGTTTGCTGTTGTTTCTTTGCTTCTTTTAATTTTGATGTTAGGGTGTCAATTGTAGATCTTTCCTTCTTTCTCTTGTGAGCATTTAGTGCTATAAGTTTCCCTCTACACACTGCTTTAAATGTGTCCCAGAGATTCTGGTACATTGTATCTTTGTTCTCATTGGTTTCAAAGAACATCTTTATTTCTGCCTTCGTTATTTACCCAGTAGTCATTCAGGAGCAAGTTGTTCAGTTTCCATGTAGTTGTGTGGTTTTGAGTGAGTTTTTAAATCCTGTGTTCTAATTTGGTTGCACTGTGGTCTGAGAGACTGTTTGTTATGATTTCCATTCTTTTGCATTTGCTGAGGAGTGTTTTACTTCCAATTATGTGGTTAATTTTAGAATAAGTGTGATGAGGTGCTGAGTAGAATGTATATTCTGTTGAATAGGGGTAGAGAGTTCTGTTCACTGTAATTTCTAAGTCCTCTATGTTCACTCAATTACCCCCAAGTATAGACTCTTTTACTTAACATGTTTGTATGACCTTCATTTGAAATAGTTTTCTTATGTAGTTGATTAGTCAATAAATGGATGAATAAAGAACCAATACATAAGTGATCTCAGCCAGACTTTCTACTGCTTCCACCTAGGCTCTAGGTGAAATACTGTGAAGGTCTTTGAGTCCTGACCCAGCTCCCCTCCCTGCCACCTCCAAGGTGGGAGGAGTACACTCTTTATTGAAGAAATGCCAGCCTATTCGTTCTGAATCAATTTGAAATTTTGTTTTAGCAGCAAGTGTTTTTTGAAATAATTATTGTCCCCTCACAATTTTGCCTTTGAGACTTCTCATGATAGTCACTTTCAACCTTGTTGCCATTTTGAAAAAGCCACTCCAAAACACTACCTGCTACACCACCTGTGAGAATACTGTTAATGGCAAAATTCAAATAAAAGAAGAACTCTTCTTAGGCCTTATTGTCCACCAAATTTGATGTCAATGTTGAAATAATAAAAGTTGGGTCTATGTTCCAGTCCTAGTTTGGACACCTGCTATGCAATGCTGTGTTGTTACTTAACCTGAAAGTTCATTGTCTCAAGTACAAAAAAAGGGGAGGAGGTTGTTAAGTAATAATACCTCTATCACAAGGTTCCTATGAGAATTAACTAAAATGCCACATGTAAAAGTACCTATCAAAGTGCCTGGAAAATATTATTAATAAATGCTTAATAATATTCATTTGTCCACTCACTGATTCTTTTATTCATTCATTCACTACACACCAAAGCTAGCCAAGAAATTTCTTTAAAACAAATGTCAACCAACCACAGCAAAATTTCTGTGAAATCACTAATTCTATTTTTATATTGTACTTGCCCATCTGTGAAACAAAGGCAAATTGATCATTGTCAAAAAAATAAACTAAATCAGAGTTCAACTTTGAAAGCAGTAATTCATGAGAGGACTGACAAGAACATGGCTCATTTTAAATGGCTTTATATTGCCACTGTGTGCTTCTCTACTACAAATAGATTTTCCTTATCAGCTCCCTTTCATCTGAACAATAGATGGCTCTTCTAGCTGCATGAACTAAATGAGGTGTCTTACATACCCCCAAGAACACCACTCTATTATGTCACAAGAAGTGGCCCTCAGCTAATCATACAGTAAGTTGAATGATTACTCAATGAAACATTTCCTCCCCTAAAACTGTGAAGACATCAGATTTCTGGTACAATCTCCAGTTATATATCACAGATTTAAGATAATGATATAATTACACGTTTTCTCTTAATGAGCTACAAGCATAATGGTTAAAATCCTTGATGGTACCAAATTTTAAGTATAGTCTAACTAGATTCTTATGTCCAGTTTGCTTAAAATAAGATTATTATAAGAAAACTGCATTTTGGTACAGTGTGTGAGTTAGTTGTATTACAAGAATGCTGGTGCTTTCTTCCTTTAATACAAGGACTGTCAATCTCAAATGTAATGCATTGGAAGATGTGCATAGTATTTGCTTTAGTTAGCATCTGATCATGGAAAAACTTTGCTTGATTGATGATGTTACCACATTAACTTTATCTCCCCCTTTTGGTTACCAATTGCATACTTTGAAGTATCTACTATGTACTAGACACTAGGCCAAGTTTGGGATACAGTGGTTAAGTACAGACCAATGCAGTGCTGGTCTCATGGAAATTACAAACCAATAGAGAAAGCAGATTGGGATAAGTGCTTTGAGGAGAGCTACATGGCTGTATAAGAGCATATATAGGGAAATCTCATCTAAAAATGGAGATAGAGAAGGTGTAATTAGGAGAATGATAACTGAGTTGAGATAAGAAAAATAAGTGGGAATTAACTAAACAAATAGAAAGGGGAAAAGCATCTCAAAGAAAGGGAATAGAATATACAAAGAATATGTGGTACCAGCACACAAGGAACATAGGAAGGACTGAGATAAATAGAATACAGAAAATAAGAGAAACATCAAGTTAACAGAGGCTGAAGAAGAAAGTAGAGGTGAGACTATTCAGATTATATTTAAAATGTTTGTTCTTATTCTGAAAGCCTTAGGAAACTACACAAGAAATATTTTAAAGCAGCTTCATTGCTGTAGAACTGACGTACAATAAACTGGAAATATTTAAAGTATAAATCTGGTAATTTTCAACATATGTATACATCTGTGAAACCATCAACATAATCAAGATAATAAACAGATCTATCACCTTTAAACGTTTCCACGTGCCCCTTTGTAACCTCTACCCCTCCCACTATTTCCTAATCCCCCATCCCAAAGCAATCACTCATCTGCTGTCTGTCACTAAATATTTATTTGCATTTTCAAGAGCTTTATATAAATGATATCATACAATATGTGTTTGGAGTCTGAATTTCTTCCACTCAGCATATCTATTCTAAGGCTTATCTAGGTGGTTCCATGTGCCAATAATTTACTTCTTTTCTTATTACCAAGCAATATTACATTGTAAAGATACATTATATAATTTGTTTATATTTGTTGATGAACATTTGAGTCACTTTCCATTTGAAGTTATATAGCTGCTACGAATATCTGTGCATAAGTCTCTGTATGGACTTATATATTTCCTCTTCTTTTGGAGTGGATTTGCTTGATAACATGATGAATATGTGTTTATATTTTAAGAAACTGTTAAATTGTTTTTCAAAGTTCTTGTCTCACTTTACATTCCCACGGGCAGTGTATGAGAATTCTAGATCCTTGACATCTTCACCATCACCTGGTATTGTCAGTCATTTTAATTGTAGCCATTCTAATAGATGTATAACAGTACCTCATTATAGTTTTAATTTGCCTTTCCTTAATGACTCATTGTGTTGAACATCTTTTCATGTGTTTTTCCCCCACTATCTTTGCTAAAGTATCAATTCTAATCCCTTACTTACCTTTAAAATTGAGTTGTTTGTTTCTGATTAAGTTTTGAGAGTTTTTCTATAGTCTAGATTCAAACCTATATTAGCTATATGTTGCATATAGTATTTCCCAGTCTGTGGTTTGTCTTTTCATTCTTATCAGTGTCTTCTGAATCCCAGAAGTTTTAGTATTGATGAATGCAATTTATTAGTTTTTTCCTTTATGGGTCATACTTTTATTTCATATCTAAGAAATCTGTGTTTAACACAAGGTCACAAAGATGTTTTTCTCTTATTTCTTCTAGAGGTTTTGTAATTTTACATTTTGACCTATGATCAATTTTGAGTTAATTTTTGTATATGATATGAGGTATGGATCCAAGTTCATTTTTTTGCACATGTATATTTAATTGTTTCTGTATTATTTGTTGAAATGACTATCCTTTTTACATTTAATCGTATGTCTTTGTCCTTATATGTATGGTTTAATTTTGGACTCTCCATTCTATCAATCTGTTTCTCCATCTTTCCACCAATACTATGTTTTGGTTTCTGCAGCTTTATAATAATTCTTGCATCAAGATATTTTTGACCTCCAACTTTGTTCTCTTTTTTTCAGAGCTATTTTGACTCTCCTAGGTACTTTAAATTTTCACACAATTTTTAGAATTAACTTGTTAATTCTACACCTACAAAAATTTCAACTGGAATTTTGACTGTGTTGAATTGTGTTGAATCTTTAGATAAGGTTAGAGAGAATTAACATCTGAATGATACTGATTCTTCCAACCCATTAGCAAAGTATCTGTTTACTTCTTTAAATTTACTCAGCGATATTCTATAATTTCCAATGTACTGATTTTTTCACATATGTCATCAGATTTATTCCTAAGTATTTCATATTTTATGCTATTCTAAATGGAATTCCCTTATTGATTTTAATTTGTAACTGTTGTTAGTACATAGAAATACAAATGGTTAATTTGTATATTGTCCTTTTACTCTGCAACTTTGCTAAACTCACCTGTTAGTCTGGTAGCTTTTTAAATAGATTCTATCAAATCATGACATGCCATCTATAAACAAAAATGAGTTTTACATCTTCCTTTGCTTCTTTTTCTTTACTGATTGTACTGGTTAAAACATCCAGAACAACGTTGCATGAAAGTAGAGAAAGTGGATATCCCTGTTCCTGATCTTAAGGGGAAAATATTCAGCCTTTCACCACTAAATATGATGTTACCTACAGGTTTTTCACATATGTTCCTTATCAGGTTGAATAAATTCCCTTCTATTTATATTTTGCTAAGAGTTTTTTTGTTTTGTTTTGTTTTTAATCAGGAATAGATATTAGATTTTGTTTTTCTTCACATGGTTTTTCTATGCCTGAGATTTTTTTAGGTGATTAATATGGCGATTTTTGAATGTTAAACAATCCTGTATTCTTCAAATAAAGCTCCTTTGGTCATGATATATTATAATTTTAGTATACTATTAGATTCCATTTGCTAAAATTTTGTTTAGAACTTTTTCCATCTATGTTCATGAGGGGTATTAGTCTGTAACATTTTTTATTGAAATATATTTGCCTATTTTTATACCAAGGCAATACAGGCCTCATGGAATGAGTTGGAAAGTATTGCCTACTCTTCGCTATTTTAGGAATGATTTGCTTGGAATTGGTGCTATTTCTTCATTAATGTTTGGTAGAATTTACCAAAATCAAACTATCTGGGCTGAGAAAGAGAGAGAGAGAGAGAATGTGATATGTGTATATGGGAAGTTTTATATAAAGTTTTTAAGCAGAAGTGGGGGATGTGATATTACATTGCATTTCAAGAAGATTGTCGGGCTGTAGTGTGGTGAAGGACTGGAATGGAACAATACTGTCAGTGGGTAGAACACTGAAGAGGTGCTCTCAGTAGTGCAGGCAACAGATAATGGTGATACAGTCTAGAGAAACAGCACTGGAAACAAAGATAAATAGTTCAACTCAAGGAACATCTTAAAAAGTGAGTGAAAGTGATAAGCACTGGTGGTAGATCAGCTATGGGGGAAATTCAGTATGACTTCTAGGTTTCTGGTTTACATAACTGGATAAGTTGTAATGCCATTCACTGAAATATGATATACTAAAAAGTAAGGTAGTGTTTGTGTATATGTGTGGGATGGAGGAGGCATTATTCCTTTTGGGGGATTTTGTTTGTTGTTTGGTTTTTTTTTTTTTTGCTTGCATTGTAAATTTGATTTACAGTGTTTTTGGTAACTCTAACTTGGATACATTCCTCTAGAGCTCAGCATAAGCTGGGTTAGAAATATGAACTTATGAAGAAGTGTCTGTCAATAGGTTGTATTAAAGGCTCAGAAATAGGTATCGTCCAACCTGAGAGAAGAGCATGACAATAAAAAATTATCTAGAATCAGACTTTGAAGAACTGTTTTTTCTTTTTTTTTTTTTTTTTGTCTTTTAAAAAACATCAGGAAACTATTTTTCCTAGTAGCTACTCTGTTGGCTCTGCTTAACAATGACATAATATATCCTTTTTCAATAATGTATGTACCATCTATATTTGGTCTTAGTTGGTGCCAGAGAGGCAGCAAGGTGGTGAGATAAAATAAATATTGCAAAGAAAAAAGAAATTTCAGGACGTAACAACAATATGTATGGTTCTTACAATTAGCTACCCTCTTGATTTCAATATACTAGGTATTCTGTTTCATTAATTTGTTTATCAACAGAGATACATCTCCTATATGATGCTGTAAAATTATTATTTTTGAGATATTAAAATCTTAGTGGATGAAAAGATCAAGGAAAGGCCAATATTATTAATCAGCAGGGAAATGAAAATTAAACCACAATGAGATGCCACTATACACCAACTGGAATGGCTAAAACTTAGGAGTTTAACAATTTCAAGTGTTGATGAGGATGTGGAGGAACTGAAACTCCCATACATTGCTGGTGGGAATGTAAAATGGTCCGACCATTTCGGAAAACAGCTTGGCATTTCTTAAAAATTTAAACATAAATATATTGTACAACACAGCCATTCCATTTCTAGGTATTCAAGAGAAATGAAAACATGTGTCTACACAGACCAGCAGCTTTTTTCATAATATCCCCAAATTGGAAACAACCCACAGATACATTAACAAGTGAATGTATAAACAAAACAAGATACATATGTAAAATCTCAGAATTATTGTTCCAACTGAAAGGCACAAAAGTGTGCATATCGTATAAATCCTTTTACACAGAAATATATAAAATAAAAATCAATATATAGTGATATAAAGTACATCTACGGCTTCCTAGGCCTACAAGTAGACAGAGGGAAGGGATAAAAGGAGGCATGAGGAATCTTGGGGTGATGGTAATTATCTGTAACTGTAATGTGGCAATGGTTTCTCAGATGTACATAGCTATCAAAACAGAGCAAATTGTATATTTTAAACAGATTCATTTTATGATATGTAAATTAAACTCAATAATGTAGATTAAATATCTTATGTGGTTTAAAACTCAAGACCAAAGAATTATATTAATCTTCTAGATAAATTACTAAATTAAACACCAATGGTAGAGTTTTTTTTTTAAAAATCAAAGTAACTCCCAAATCAATTTTTTCCTACACAAGTATTATTACATGAACTGATGACTCCCAACTTTGTTAGAAGATAGAATTCCACATGGGGCTTAGTTTTCCAGAACTAGAAAATATTAATTATTATATGTTTGCCAAGATCACTCAGACAACTACTTTGTTCACTCTTATGAGCACTTTACCTGAGTTTTAAAAAATATTTTATATCACTAGGAAAAGATATATCATTAAAAATGGAAAGCCGCTAGTGAGGAAAGCCTAAAGTTTTAGAGCTCAAAATTGAGAAATATTGATGAAGCAGTAAGTATATGATTGAATAATAAAACTACCTGGCTAAGGAACCTGGGACTTTCGTTTGTTAAATAGAATTTCCATTTTTCCTCACATCTGACAGGAGGTCAAGGGAAGACAAACTAGATGAAGGATGTAGCCATTTTACATAAAACAGTATCAAACCAATATAGTAGTATGCAAAACTATCTCACTTCTATGGGCATTGAAACGTATTTGAATAATATTTTATTTATGTTCCATAACTACCCTGTGATCCCAAAGTTTAATTTAGTACAGTCTCCTGGGGTCTTTTTACAGGATGTTATGAAATGGTCCTTGTGCCCAGGCCCCAGTTAGGCCCTAGAGTCCATTGTCTTGGGGGATACTAACCAGATTCTCAGCCTCACAATGACTGGGTCTACTCTGTATTTACCCTAACTTTCCGAAATTGGGAGGTTATCACTGCTATTAGTTTCCATGACATCCACTAGATAAAAGAAGGAAGGTTGCAAGAAAGGACCAAAGTAATCGAAAAACAGTTAAGATTTTACTGGAGTGCCAAGGGGAGATGGCTGCAGTACAGCAGGGGAATGGAAAGGCACCTATTAATTGGAAGCTCCTGGGGGCAGCATGGAGGCACCCAGCTTCTGCAGCCCCGTCTCCCTCATCCAAAGCAGATCAGCCCAGAGACAAGAGTGGGGGAAAAAGGTAACCAGAAGAATCCCACCAGGCTCTATTGCCACTGGATATACCTACAGTCCTTACTACCAAAGAACCCCACAGTTCTTCCAAACCCTGAGCCCAGCTGGGAGAGATGCTGGAAATTCATGCAGCTGTATTGATTCAAATTAGGAGGATGAGGTGTAGAGGTCCTAAGCCCTACCCAGCCACTGTGGGCCACGCTGCAGCAATACAGTTCCATGTAGAGACCAAAGCTGCCTCTGGAGTGCATCCTCCTCTGGAGGCCCGTAGCTACTGCACCTCTCCAACACTGGGGCTCCACCTTCATTCCACCAGTCCCACACCAGTGGCTGAAGACCACAACTCCAGTTGTGTAGAACCTGAGCCCAGAATCAACTGTGACTGTCATCTTGCACAGCAGGGAAACCAACCCCTGCCACCTGCACTTCCTGCCAGATGAACAGTCTGGCAGTCTTACCCAGGGCAAACTCACCCTGAGCCAATCTGTTTCACACCCTCTCTTAGTGGGAGAGGTTCTTGAGCCACTGTGTAGTTAACACATCCCCAGGACAACAAAATGGCTATCAGGCCCTGCCCAGGTTCTGAGAAACAGCCTCATGGTGCCCTCCACCCCACTGTGCCTGGACTTCACAAAACCCATATGCCCACAATCAGGGCCAGAGAAACATCCCCATGGACTACCCATGGCAGATGTGCCCCAGGCTGGCCAAACAACTGTGTGCCTATGCTCTTAGTGAGAGTAACAGCCCCATGATTCCAACCCCCTGAGACAGACCCCGAGTTGGCCAACCTACCGCCTGTATACATGTATTCTTGATCTAAGAAACAACCTCGTAAACCCACCTCTGGCAGAGCCACACTACCACCACCACCACCACCACCACCACCACAAACTCTCAGCCTAGACCACTGAGATACTCACAAACATCATTAGTGTGAATTACATCCGAAGAAAACACATAAAGACTAAACTGCTGCACCCTCCTAGAACCAAAACCAAGGCACCTACTGAACCAACACCCCAAGATCCATCTAAATGAATATTTTTCCCTACGAAACCCACTCCATAAATTGAAAGAGGTGACTGTTCCACCAGATACATATAAATCAATGTAGGGACACATCAAACACCAAAAAGCAAGGAAACATGTACCTCTAAAGGAACACAATAATTCTTTAGTTTTAAAGACTCTACTCACAAGGAAGCATATGAAATGAAATGCCAGAAAAAGAATTAAAAATAATTATCTTAAGGAAGCTCAATGAGATACAAGAGAATACAAATAGACAATTCAACAAAATCAGGAAAAAAACTTTTAGGATTTGAATGAGAAACTCAACAAAGAGATAGATATCATAAAAAAGAACCAAACAGGAATCCTATAACTGAAGAATTCAATGAAATAAAAAATACAATTGAGAGCTTCAACAAAAGACTAGATGAAGCAGAAGAAACATTTTCTCAACTTGAAGACAGGTCTTTTGAAATAACCACAGGCACACGAGAAAAAAAAAATGAAGAAAGCCTATATGATTTATGGGGCACCATTAAGCAAATATTTACCTTCTTGGCATTCCAGAAGAAAAGGGAAGCGGTGTAGACATTATATTAAATAAAACAATAGCTGAAAACTTCTCAAGTCTTGGAAGAGTCATAGACATTCAGATCCAAGAAGCTCAAAGAATCCCAGCTATATTAAACCCAAATATGTTCTAAGTCCCATTATAGTCTAATTGTCAAAAGTTTAAAGACAAAGGAAGAATTTCAAAAACAGCAAGAGAAAAGTGTCAAGTCACATATAAGGGCATCACCATTAGATTAACAATGAATTTCTCAGCAGAGACCTTACATGTGGTTTTCAAAATATTAATTTTTTAGAGCAATTTTAGATTCAATAACAAAACCAAGAGAAAGGTACAGAGATATCCTACATACCCCTGCCCCACAAATGCATAGCATTCCCTATTATCAGCAACCTCACCAGAATGGTATATTTGCTACAATTGATGAACCTTTACTGAGACGTCATAATCACCCAAAGTCCATAGTTTACCTTAGGGTTCACTGTTGGTGTTGTACATTCTATGGGTTTGGATAAATGCATAATGACAGGTATCAATAATTCTTACATCATATAGAGTATTTTCACTGTCCTAAAAATCCTCTTTATTTTGCCTATTCATCCTTTTGCCTTCTCCAACCCCTGGCAACCCACTGAACTTTTTACTGTCTCCATGGTTTTACCATTTCCAGAATCTCATATAATTGGAATCATATAGTACATAGCCTTTTAATATTGGCTTCTTGTTTCCAGTGTTTACCTATTATGAATAAAGCTGTTGTAATTCTTTTCTTCAAAAAGTATTTACTGACAGATATCATAAAGACCCTAGTAGTGAGCTCTTACATAATTCACAAGATTAATTCATTTTTTAAACTTTTTCCTTTGAAATAATTATAAATTCACAGGAAGTTGTAAACATAGTACAGACAAGTACTATGTTTACTGTACCATCCACCTAGTTTCCCCTATTAGTTATATTTTACATAACTATAGAACAATATCAAAACCAGTACATTGACATTGATGTAAAATGAGTGAACAGTTTATCTTATTCCTAAAAGCTCCCAGGAAAGAAAATTCAAATCGATTAACACTGTTACAACTCTTAAAGATACTCAAAATCAAGAAGTTATCTATTGATTTACAGCTCTGAAGGATCTTTAAGAGGCCTTGTAGTATACCAACCATCTTTAGTGAGAATTTATTTTTTATTTTTGCAATTCATTATTCCTATTTACTTATATTCTGATTTGGCTATCAACCCATCCATCCATTTAGCATTCATTGAGTTCTATGACACTTCAGATACTAAACTAGAAGCTAAGGATACAAGGATTAATAAAACATGTTCTCTCTCTGTAAAGAACTTACACACTAGAGAAGACAAAGAGTCATGTAAACTGGTAACTGATATGACAATGTGAGAAAAGAGCTGACAGTTAATAAAGGCATTGGGGTCTTGGGAAGGAGAAATAATTTACTCTATGGATAAGTCTGGATGAGTTTCAAGTAGAGAACGGCATGTGCCAAGAAAGTCTAATATACTTGTGGAAAGAGAAGTGTCATATGGTTGGATCACAAGGTTCTTTCCGGGAAGTAAAGAGACTACAGGTTGGTTGAGTAGATTTTATCCAGGCTAAAAAGTTTGGGTTTTATTGTTTTGTCATTGTTTATATAGAAGAGCCCTGAACAACAACAACAACAAAGACATAGGCCAGAGATCTTCAGTGAGCTACTAAATATATTGAATTATGAGAAAATGAATCACATTCTCTGTATATCCAACAATATATAACTTCTATACATAGAAATAGCTAAGATTGGGCAAACCTTTTAACTCTTGCACAGTGCATTTGAGGTGCAGCTGGGGCTGTAAAATATAGGCCTTGTGACATCTTAAGTGTTTTTTCTTATGTACCATGCTGTGGCAAATTTCAACATGAAAGAAAATCTGAAATTTTAACTGAAAAAAATGCAAACGCCTCCTGTGTGAATACAGCTTTTCAGGAAGAACTCTTCAGTTCTGACTGCACTAATTAGAGAATTTACAGTTCTATGTCCTCCAAAGGATTAGGCAGGAGTTTTCTATAAAAATACTAAACATATCTTAATCTATTTTAAAATTGAAATACTAAGCCAAAATGAAAAATGCAGGAGCAAAGTCAAATTCCCACCTGAGGTAATGTTTGAACATTCTTATTTTCATCTAATAAAAAAGGAACATGGAGTTTCTCAGAAAGCTTTCTCCCACAGCTGGATACAAACACAAAACAAACTGAGAAGAAAGACAAATAAATAAGTCTGATGGGAAGCCGTAAAGCCCACCTGCATTTTTAGGAAAGGAAGCTATTAAGCATGAGGAATTTTTTTAAACTACAAAAGTTTCTGCTCTCCAGATCCTGAAATTAAAAGTAAAGATCTAAACAAATAAAATAAAAACCAAACCAAACCAAAACTGGACAAATCACCTCTATAAAACACACCCTCCTCATCTTTTAACCAATCAGATATCCAAAAGATTTCTCACACTAAACACTGAAAACTAGAAATAAAGGTAAAAAAAAAAAAAAAAAAAAAACCCTGCAAATACTAATAGACAAACCCAAAGTTTACATATTAGAGATCACTATTCTAGAATCCATGAAAAAGAGGGGCTCCTAGCCCTCTACTCAAAAACAGTGTTTTCTTACTTTACCTATAATTTATATGTAAGGTTCCTGATACGGTTTGGATCTGTGTCTGCTCCCCCCCAAATCTCATGCCAAATTATAATCCCAAATGTTGGAAGTGGGGTCTGGTAGGAGGTGATTGCATCATGGGATGGTTTCTCACAAATGGTTTAGCACCATTCCCTTGGTGCTGTTCTTGTGATAATGAATCAGTTCTCAGGAGATCTTGTTTAAAAGTGTATAGCCCCATTCCCACCCTTCCTCCTGCTCTAGCCATATGACATGTCCATTCCCCTTTCACCTTCTGCCATGATTGTAAGTTTTTTGAGGCCTCTCCACAAGCCACGCAGATGCTGCTATACTTCCTGTACAGCCTGCCGAAGTGAACCAGTTAAACCCCTTTTCTTTATAAATTGTGCAGTCTCAGGTATTTCTTTGCAGTAATATGAGAATGGCCTAATAACAATTCGTATTAGAATTCTAAGCCATCTTAGATTAAAAATAAAAGGTGGGAGAGCTCCTCTACAAGCAATTATAAAGAGAGCAAGGAAGAATGAAGTAAAATATAAACAGTAGCGATAGGAGTTAAAAAATAAGTGATTACAGATCAGCCGTCATAAGATCAAATATTTGTCAATCCTTGAGTAATATGTGAGGACATAATTACATGAAGTGGCTAAAACATAATCCCTACGCTTTAAGAAAGCAGAAAATGATGCACTGAATTTAATAAATCTTCCCATTCAGAAATGAATTGAAATATAAAAGTTTATGTACTGACAATATTTAGCCCTTAGCTACCTACAAACCTTAGCTTCGTGGAATGGTTTGCTCCTCAAAAATTCCAGGGGGATTGCTGAAGCATAGTTCAGGTCTATAAACATTAATTGACTGATTACTATGTGCCAGAAGTGAGATGTATAAAAATGGATAATATATTGTTTCTATTTGCAGGGAGCTTAGACCGTGTGTGTGATAGGCAAAAAGCAGACAATTATAACAACGTATTTTGATAGCTGTGGGCAAGGGGTCACTGGGAACTCAGAACAGGAGTGCTTTAGTCAAGACTTGAGAATGAATGGAAATCTGTGAGGGAAGAGAAGGAAAACAAGACATGAAAAGAAAAAAAAAATAAAAAGGAAAAGATCAGCCATTCTATTTATTTCTTGGGTTCCAGAAGCTAACACTTCAAAATAATTATTTACTATTGAATAAAGGTGACAATTAATATGCTGTATTATTTTCCATTTGAAATTAGCAATGGACTTAACTCTGTCCTTGCTCTTTATTTCAGCTTAGTTAGGCTTGATTTTTAAGAAAAGCACAGGATTTTAATTACAGAGTTAGAAACCCAAGGTTCAAGTTGTTTTGTAGGGCTGTAGCCTTGGACAAGTCACTTAACTCTGAGGCTCGGTTTTTATACCTATAAAACGAGGCTAATGAAAAGAATGAGAGAAGGTAGAGTCCAGCGAGTTGTTAATAATAAAATGTTACATATGCCAAAAAGATCTCAATTTTATTACTTATTTTCTGGCCTGAAATGTAGGATATTTTGATCTTTTGGTTGCAAGTTACAGAAAAGCCAGTAATTCAAACTGCTTAAACAATAAGAATATTTGTTGTCCATGAGCACTAAGGTCATCATTCTGAAGAGTTCAGGCCCACTTCCCTGCCAATCTTTTGTCCTGGCCTTCCTCTGCAAGGGGATGGTGTATCCTCAGGAAGGTAGTAAGATGACTAGCAGTTCTAGACTTCACCTCCATGAGCAACAACGTGCAGAAGAAAGGAGGTTGGGATATAGAAGGTCTCTCAGAAGCTCAAGTACAACTTTTCCCAAGAATCCCATGGAAATTCTTCCTGCATTTTATAGATCTCCAAATGGATCACATGGCCAGTCCAGAACCAAACACTGGCAAGGCAGATAGCATATCCTTAGACAAGTCAGGCTTGGAGTTTGAGTAGGCAATGTTTCTCCTAAGGTACATGGGTTTTGTGGTTGAGTAATAAATACTTGTACAACAAATTCTGTCAGGAAGAAGGGAGGGGAAACATTAATAATGAATAGATGACAAAAAGCATTCCCCAAAGCTATAATGGTAAATGCAATTCCCTTTTTTAAAAAATTAGAAAACAATATTAGTTACTAGAAATATTGGCACAACTTTTAAATTATATAAATATCCATACATATTCACACAACCTGTACACATAATCAGATTGAAATTACAGTAAAAATGCATTTTCCATGATAGAACCAATTTCAGCTATTATACCAAAGGAAACAATCCAGTAATTTTGAGGCACAAAAAAAAGCATGGGCTTTGTTGTCAGACAAATATGAGTTTAAATTCTAGTTCTGAAATAAATTAGACATGTGATCTTGGGCAATTTAGAGACATTCCAACTCTCTTCACAGTAAAATGAGAATAAAATTACTTAACATATTGAATTGCTATAAAATAAAATAAAATGACACAATATGAAAATACTCGTCCTTGCACTAAAGTATTGAATAATTATTAGTTCATGTCTCATGAGCTGCCTTTTTTTCCTCCATCCCTAGTGCTCCAAGGTATCAGTTTAGTTCAAATAATTAAAATCTAAAAATATTTTATGGTACATACTTTTTTTTTTTCAAAAATATGGAACACTTATACTTATATGTGCTAATTTAGGTGCTGGGTATCTCAAATGGTTAGAACATGATTCTTGTGATCAAAAGGTTTTTGACTGAATACATGACACAGATGTCTCAATAGTCAACTTGACAACAAAACAGGATAGAAAAATTCTGAACCTGCTAGAAGTAGACAACAGCCAGGCCCCACTTTTCTGCACTTCTAGACTAGTCATTTTCCCCTCTGTGGCTGAGTGCCATATTTCCTCTGTGAGCACACCATACAGGCTGACATTCCCCTGTTCCTACAGTGAGGATGATTTGTCTGCAACCAGTTTCCTGTGGTTTCTTGAGTAGAATCAAAGACACCTGACAGGGCAACATCTGCTCTCAGGCTGTGCAGCTGCAGGGCTCTCCCATTTGGATACCAGGACAGGAAATCATATGTGAGAAATCTGCTCTCTTTTTTAGAGACAAGGTTCATTCAGGAGGCCTGTCAACTAGTTTGTCTGCAAAATTCTGCTGAGGCCCCCAACATGCCAATTGGTCTTCACTGAGACCTTCTGAATAACAGACATTAATGAACCAGAGATGAGGAAGACTTGGACCCTGATCTCAAGTAGTTCATAATCACATTTATGTTAATTACAGGATGCATACCAATAACTACATAATGAGAATTTGAAAATGGTAAAGTGATAACATTTTCATTTGCATAGCACTGTAAAATTTTATATACTTCATCTCCTTTCTCTTGAGATATGGGCATGTGTTTTTGGATTTATTTATTCAATAAACTTTTACTGAGCCCCTACTTTGTGCTATCAAGGAATATAAAAATAAATATGTTAGATATTCATTTGCTTATTTACTAATTTATTTGTATATGTCCTTCCAAAAGTGACCTAAAACATAAATAAATTTTGGTCCTTTATAACTAAGAGATGAGGACAATGTTATTCTTGGTTTATGGTAGACAAGTAAAGGTTATGTGAACTGTAAATTAAGTCATCTTGGTATATTTGGCTGCAGGGTCTTCTGCTAACTCATTGTTCTCTCTTTTAAAATACTTGGCTACTAAGAAGGCTATGAGAGGTTACACAAAGATTATCTTCCTTCAAGGAAGCTAGAACAAATTTATGGTATAAGTCTCATTAGCTCGAAAGACAGAGGCTGGGTGTCGTGGCTCATGCCTATAATCCCAGCACTTTGGAAGGCCAAGGAGAGAGAATCTCTTGAGACCAAAAATTTGAGACCAGCCTGGACAAAACCGCAACACCCCATCTCTAATAAAATAATTTAAGAATAAATAAATAAGTAAACAAATAAATGAAAGAGAGATGGCAGAGAAATACTTGAGATGATCTTTCAAGCTTTATAACCCACCCTCCCTTATATGTTCACTAGCCTCAGTCAACTAGAAGTTTTTTGGTCTTTCAGCAAACCCTGATCTTCCCTGACTCTAGGCTTTTGTTCAAACTGTTTCACTCACCTGCAATGTCTTCCTCATGTCCAAACAAACAATCTAAAAGTTCTCTACACAGTTACAGTGAAAATACATTTTGCAACTTCTAAATCAAATCAAGGAACAGACTTGATTATAACTGACATCTAGAAGCTTTATAGCCAACCCTAGGATATAAATATTATCATGTGCTGCCAATGTTTTGATCAATACAAACTGCATGTAAGATGGTGATCTCAAAAGATTATAATACCATATTTTGTACTTTTTCTATGTTTATATATGTTGAGGTATGTAAATACCATTGTATTACAATTGCCTACAGTATGCAGTAGAGTAACATGCTGTACAGGTTTGTAGTCAAGGGGAAATGGGTCATACCATGGAGCCTAGGTATATTGCAGGCTACACCATCTAGACTTGTGTAAGTACACTCTATGATATTAGGACAACAGTGAAAATGCCTAATGATGCATTTCTCAGAACATATCTGTCCCATTAAGTGATGCATGGCTGTTTTTGTACAATTTCTATTTTTTAAAAAATAAGGAAATTAAGCCTTAGAGCTAGTTCCTCCCAGGCAGAAAGTTAATCTCAGACCCTTTGGAGCCCCCCTGCTGTTGATTTCCTCTACATGTTTAGAACTATAGTAGCATGTTCTAAAGTTGAATCAATATAAAGCAGAATTTTCACAGTAATCCCTGTAAGGCAGGGATTATTGCCTGTTTTTCTCACCTGCTATATCCAAAATACCTAGAAGAGTGCCTAGCATACAGTAAGTTCTCAGGAAATATTTGTTTTTTTTAATGATTTCAGAATTTAATAATATATTTCCATACAATTTGGCTCCTAAATATATGCCATCTTTTTCATTTGCCACAAAAAAAACACTCATTTGTTCCAACAGTAAAGAAAACCTGTTAGATTTATTTAAAGAGAGTAGGCTTTGTTCTGTACTTTTTTTTTCTTCAACTTTTATGTTAAGTTCTAGGGTACATGTGCAGGATGTTCAGGCTTGTTATATAGGTAAATGTGTGCCATGGTGATTTGCTGCACAGATAATCTCATCAGGTATGCATTAAGCCCAGCAACCACGAGCTATTCTTCCTGAATATTTGTTGAATGAATTATTAAATAAAGATTTATTTAATCAAACTGATTTCTGTAAGTACAGTGAGGAAGATAAAAAGTGAAGTTTGAAGTCAGAGTCTGACCCTAGATCCCACACCTTTGTTAAGATTTGAGGTTTGGCATAGGCCCGTACACGTTTTTCTATTGCTGAGTTTATAAAGAAAAATCTTTGTTAGAAACTTATTTAAAACTTTTCCAATCTATTAAAAAAAACTAAATATCATGTATAAATTATATCTCAATGTCTTTAACAGTTAATTAAAAAACTATATACCAAATTATACTCTTTTGTTCATGACAGAATTAACTCTGCTGAGAGAGTATACATTTCTGAAACTATCCTATCATCATTTCCCAGTTTTATCACACTGATCAAGGTGTTTAACATAGGCTGCTTTTCACTGACTTTATAATAATATAAAGTTGAATGACAAACCACAGAAAGTCAAGGATTTCAAATCACATCTGGACTGGATACTAGGATGATATGTGTAATTTATGATCTTACCACCTGATTGAATGCGAAATTGTTAAGAAAGATCCCTAAGGTAATCCAATTTGTTTTCAGTACCTAATTAACACTTCCCAGTGGTTTCTGGATGGGATAATTGAGAAATGTAATGCTTATAAGATTGAAATCAGGCATTGAGGTATCCAATTAAGTCAAGAATTTCTCTGTTATTGGCAATGTATTTAACTGATGGCAGAGATAACATCAGAAAAAAAGAATGGAGTAGATATTTAGGAAAAAGAAGACAGGTAGCTGAATTATTTGCACTTTTAGAGGAATTGATGGCAAATACAAATTCGACTCATATCACAATTACATTCTGGAGGGAAGAATATACAGACTCAAAGTTCCAAGTCAGAAAGGATGACTCAAAGAGATCATGGGAGAGATAGTACTAACATTTATTAAGTGCCTAGGTCAGATACTGTTCTAATAAGTATATGTGCTTTATCTCACTTAATCCTCAAAAGAACAAATACGAGGTGCATATTTCACTATTTTAATTTTTTTATATGAAGAAACCGAGGTTCACAAAGCTTTTAAGATTTCAAGCAGCAAGAGAGTGACAGTAATTGGTATTATTGTAAAAACTGTAGGCATTGTTTATGATAATTTAGGAGTGCAAAGGACAGGTTTGGAACAGGTACCCTGCTAAAAAATAGATAAATAAATAAATAAAATAAAATAAAATAAGTAAATAAACAAACCTTGCCCAGGCTATTATATCCTGGAGAGAACCTGACACAAACATAAAAAAAGTAGCTTGGAATGGTAGTTCTCACTCTCTTACTCTGTGCAGTGACATACATGGAAGAAATCACAGCATTCACATACACTCACAATTTCCTGGGCATCCTCAGATCACATGCTACAGCATAGCAAAAATCGGCTGTGGTTAACATGTAATTCTATGAACACTACAACTCAAGAAAGCACACAGAGAGGTAAAAGAACTTTTATTTTCCTGATATTCTTAAATAAACTTGAATTTGTTTTTTAAGTAAATAAAATAAGTGCTTCATTAGCAACAAATTGCATTTGATCACAAGGCAGTAATGTGTAGCAATCTTATGTTTGAAATTTGCCTAGAAGAGATTAGGATGCCAGGTAGAAAATTAAAAACCATGGATTTGCAAAGAAAAAATTAGATAAATTGATTTTTCTTTCCTTGATTTGACTGGTAGGTTACAAGAATAGAGGATGCAGTAGCTCTCATTTACTTTGTATTTAGCAAGTGTTGTACTATTTCACACTATATTCTTCCCCAATAGCAAGGTAATAGGGAATATCTTGGCTGAATCACTGGAAGGTAGAAGATGGCCAAGTCTAGGGAAATATTCAAAAACTCAAATCTTCCACTGCCTAGTTCAGCAAAAAGGCTATCTTATGTTGTGGAGAAAACATGGGGTTTAGAATTAGGTGATTTGTATTCAAGTTCTTTCTGTCTTATTTACCTGGCTTTCTAGCCTTGGATCACTTAATCTCTTTACTTCGCTTTCCTTCATTCACTTAAGTATGTTTATTGAAGACCTACTATTTGCTAGACATGGTTCTAGGTGCTGGGAATATAGTGGTAAAAAAGACAAAGTTCTGCTTTCACAGAGCTTACATTCTAAATGAAAGAAACAGTCAAACTATGAAGCTGTAACTATTTACATAAAATATCAGGTAGCAATAAGTGCTGTGAAAATAACTTTGTTTTAAACTACAGCAGTGTAAGAAGAGGGAGTAGAAGGACATATATGGACTATTTTAGATAAACTACTCAAAGAGGCCTTTTTCAGGAAGGGGTATTTGAACAGAGACCTGAAAAGGAAGAAGTAAGAAACATTTATTTTTTTTCCACCAGAAGTTATTAGCAAATGAGTCAACAGTAATCACAAAGATTCTTAGGCAAGAATAAACTTGGCTTATTCAAGAGACAGCAAAAATGTCACTGTGGCAACAGCAAGAAAAGAGAGAAGAGAGACAGACTAGTCTGTGTATATTGGAAAGCATTTGAAGCCAATTTCCCTTTAAAATAGACTTTTCTGGCCATTGGATAAAGATGTGACTGGATAAAGAAAGGAGTGGAAACAGAGAGATAAGTTAGGAAACAAATCCCATAGTGTAGGTGAGAGATAATGGAGGTTTGAACTAGTAGGCAGGCACAGACATATGTACAATGATAACAGAAGTGAGAAGTACTCATATTTTTCATACTTTGAATATAGAGTTTATAGGATTTTCTAGCAGGTTGGTGGTAGGCTCTGCGTAAAATAAGTAGTCAAAGATTAATTTATGGTTTTGGCCTGGGAAGATCCTAAAGCTGAGGGAAATGAAGAATTTTATTTTTATGCGATAAATCTAAAGTGACTATGGGATATCAAAGCAGAGATATATACAGTTATGTATTCACATAGGAGATAAGGAAAGAGGTAGAAACTGAAGATGGAATTTGGGAGTTATAAGAATGTGTAAGTTATTTAAATTATCTAAAGTCATGGAATGGGCTTGGTGGAGTGAATGAGCATCCCTAGAAGGCTAAGCCTTGGTCAACAGTGATACTTAGAGACTAGAAGAGCTGGAAAAGTCAAATAGAAAGATTGAGAAAGAGTGGCCAGGCCGGGCACGGTGGCTCAAGCCTGTAATCCCAGCACTTTGGGAGGCCGAGACAGGCGGATCACGAGGTCAGGAGATCGAGACCATCCTGGCTGACACGGTGAAACCCTGTCTCTACTAAAAAATACAAAAAAAAATTAGCCGGGCGTGGTGGCGGGCGCCTGTAGTCCCAGCTACTCGGGAGGCTGAGGCAGGAGAATGGCGTGAACCCGGGAGGCGGAGCTTGCATGTGAGCTGAGATCGGCCACTGCACTCCAGCCCGGGTGACAGAGCGAGACTCCGTCTCAAAAAAAAAAAAAAAAAAGAGAAAGAAGAGTGGCCAGCAATGTAGGCACTAAATCAGATTTCACTGTACTACAGGCTAGTGAAGAAAGTTTCAGGAAAGGATAAGTGATCAACTAGATAGGACATCGCTGAGAGGTAGAGAAAGATGAGAACTAAGAATTGACCAACGGGTTTTGCAAAGTGGAGATCATGAGGGACGGACTGAAGCTGCTTCAGTGGAGCAGCAGGGAGAAAAGCTTAACCAAAGTGGGTAGAGGAAAGAAGAGGTAAGAAAATGGATAACCTTGAGTACAGACGACTCGTTTGATGAGCTTTGCTAAATAGGAGGACGAAAATATGGGAAGGGGTAGAAAAAAATTAAGATAGTGATTCTATTTACCAGCAAACAGTATTTTGAATATTAAACAAGTGAGTGGATGTAGAAGACCTTTATGAACTCCAAAGCACTATATAAATATGTTATTTTGTGACAGGAAGGATCGGTAAAGAAAGGAAATGAAGCATATTGAACAGTATCCTTTATGGCATTGAACTTAACTGCCTTATCCTGTATGTTTTGAAGTGGATGTTTTCTTTACCTTTTTTTATTTTTTATTTATTTATTTTTTTAAACTTTTTTTTTTATTATACTTTAAGTTCTAGGGTACATGTGCACAATGTGCAGGTTTGTTACACATGTATACATGTGCCATGTTGGTGTGCTGCACCCATTAACTCATCATTTACATTAGGTATATCTCCTAATGCTATCCCTCCCCCCTCCCCACAATAGGACCCGGTGTGTGATGCTCCCCTTCCTGTGTCCAAGTGATCTCATTGTTCAATTCCCACCTCTGAGTGAGAACATGTGGTATTTGGTTTACTTTTATATAATAATGCATCTGCTAGAATAAAATAATCTGGAAATGTTTGAGTAAATAATCTTATTGAATAGATAAGTAACAATTACATATTGTGCATTGGGGGAATCTGGAACTTAGAAAAGCTTTCAAATAAATTATACAATATATGTTTTATAGGGAAGTTAAATTCATTAGGATCTTGGTTGAAAAAATAAATAAAATAGCAAAACCAGGGAGACAGCAAAAAGATCAGTGGTTGCTAGGGGTTGGGAGGCTGGAGTTTGACTAAGCAGGGAACAATGAAATTTTAAGGCAGTCAAAATACTCTTTACAATTGCTTTAATGATGAATAAATGTCATTACAAATTTGTTGAAACCCACAGAATGTGCAACACCAAGAGTAAACCTTAGCATAAACTGTGGACTTAGGTGATTATGATGTGTCAAGGTAGATTAATCAATTGTAACAAATTTACCATTCTGGTGGGGAATGTCATTAGTATAGGAAACTATGCATCTGTGGGGGCTGGAGTATATGGGAAAGTCTCTGTAACTTCCTCTTAGTTTTTCTGTGAAATTAAAACTACTCTAAAAAATAAAGTCCAAAAATGAATAAAATAAAAGTCTTAGCTAATTAATGGGATGTTATGAGAAAATTATCTACTTGTACTAAAAATCCCAAATTTTTGCAACTTCTCCAACATATCTTTTACTATCATAATCAAGGTCAAAGCAGCAAGCTAGATTTAAAATAACACAAACTTTAAAAATGTAAGTTTGAAGACACTGGAAGAGCCCTAGATGTTACAGTGAATGTTTTGAAGGTCATAGTTAATCACAAATTTATTTTGAGTCAGAGAAAACTATTAACCCAAGTAAGTTCTACACAGAACTTGGTACCAATACATTTTTGTAAAATAAAAGGTATCAATAAATTTTTGTAGAATGTTACATGAATAGATAAATCTTTCGTTACTGACAAGATAAAATTTTCTGATCACCTATGTTGATTTCTGGGCTGGGCCTGTGGTTCTGGACACTTCATTTCATAGTCAAGGAGATCTTCAGCATGCATATATATGTGTGTATATATATATGTGTATATATATGTGTGTATAAAATATATATGTATATATGTGTATAAAATATATATGTGTATATATATGTGTATAAATATATATGTGTGTGTGTGTGTTTTTGAGATGGAGTCTCGCTCTGTCACCCAGACTGGAGTGCAGTTGCATGATCTTGGCTCACTGAAAGTTCTGCCTCCTGGGTTCATGCCATTCTCCTGCCTTAGCCTTCTGAGAAGCAGGCGCCCGCCACCACGCCCAGCTAACTTCTTGTATTTTTAGTAGAGACGGGGTTTCACTGTATTAGCCAGGATGGTCTCAATCTCCTGATCTCGTGATCCTCCCGCCTCAGCCTCCCAGTGTGCTGAGATTACAGGTGTGAGCCACTGCGCCTGGCCCAGCATATGTCTTTTACCCAGACTATCTAAGGTAGGTCGACAGATATTGTGGAAACTGTCTAAAAACAAAAAGGAAACCTGATCAATTTTCAATATATGCTAGGGTGAAAATACAGGTCACTTTTAGTATGAGAATTAGGTATGTCAGTCAATATATTATAGTGAAAGTTTATTGTTCCCTTCAAATTATAATTTGCAATAAAAATATTAATTTTAACTAGATATGTAAAAATGATTCTAATAGAATGACTGGCATACTTCATCAGTATATAAAATTTCCAAAAAGGTTATAAAATTCATTAGGAAACATGTTGTGGTCAAGGTATAAAATGCTAAGATGGACTATTGAGTAAAGCTGGGGCTATACGGGACTCCTTCAAAAAATCATAAAAAATTTAAAACATCATACATTTTCAAAATGAAATATGTATTTGTAACTAACTTGTAATAATTATAATTAAAGAATACTTTTCTATGCCTTTGTTTTCTAGGCTCTGTGGAAGGCTTTGTTATAGCGGCATAGAAGAAAGAAGCAATAAGTGGTTGTAAAGTCTCTTGCAAACACAAAATGTTATGTAAATTCTAAATGGAAATAACTGTTGAGAGACCAGGCATGGTGGTTCACACCTGTAATCCCAGCACTTTAGAAATAACTGCGGAAGAGAGCATTTTCCTTCAAGAGCATGAATACACCCAAGCTATTGACTATGTTTATGCGTGATGTGGAGAAAAGAGAAAAACTCTGTAAGCAAACAGACTTGGGCTTGCATCTCTAGTTCCACCACTTCCTAGGTGTGTTTAATTGGGTAAATTGCTTAAATTTTCTGGAAAAATACAGATAATTCCACTTACCATAGAAGGTTGTTAAGAGAATTAAATGTAATATTATGTGTAGATTCTAGTACACACAAAGTGGATACATAACAGTTACTATTTTTCTTTCTTCTTCTCTGAGTAAACCAAGCTTGTCCAACCCCTAGCCCAACACAAATTCATAAACTTTCTTAAAATATAATGAAATATTTTTGTGATGTCTCTTAATTTTTGATTTTTAGCTCATCAGTTACCATTAGTGTTAGTGTATTTTATGTGTGACCCAAGACAATTCTTCATCTTCTAGTGTGGCCCAGGGAAGCCAAAATATTGAACACCCCTGGTTAATTTCCCCTAAAAATGATAAGAGATCCTACACGGTATTACAACCCTCCAATAAGATAAATGAGTGGAAGAGGCATCAGCCTACAGCAACTACCAGAATCATAATTCCTGGTGTATGTATTTAGTTTTTTATAGACATCCTCAATCCTTAAGTGCCCTAAATGATAACGAACTAAGAAGAATGATGATTGTTATGTAACAATGGGCAAGTCTTTCTCTACTCTGAAATTCTCCTCTTTTGTGCTTAGGAGGAATGAGCTAGATTAGTGATACTCAGTGTGGTCTCTGGATGAATACCAGTCTGCAAAACTGTTTGTTTCCCATCTACTGCAAAGTATTGAAAATGAAAGTAAGCATTTAGAGACTTTTGTAACAATTTGACCAAGTAAGTATATATCTTTTGAAAAAAAAAAAAGGAATGTATTTTGTATGTTTTTGGTTTATTTCCCCATTTCACTTCTCCAGTAATTCATTTTTCATGCATTTTACAAAAGTATTGGTCTGCAGTAGACTGTACATTTCAACACACACACACACATACACACCTTTTATCACAAAAAGTTTGAAGAACATTGGACAGATAATCGCTTAAGCCCTGGTACTCTACAAAAGTATTCTCTGTCCATGTTGCCTGAGGCTGACCAACTCCAGAGGAAGATAAGGTGTTCATTGCCTAATGTCCTCCAAAGAGGCACCTCCTCTCCATCAAAGATAAGGAAGATGAGGATGATGATGGTGATGATGATTTTAATGACTAACAGTTCCTGAATGTTTACCAGGTGTTAACCTCTTTACATGCATTATCTCATTGAATCCCTTACTGTTTTTAATAGTAATTTAATATAATTTTAAATTCTATTAAATGCCATTTAATAGAATGAGGTAACTAAAGCCCAGGAAGATACAAATGGCTTTGCTTCTATTTGATTCCAAATCCTATATGTTTCCCACTTGCCATGTTGCTTCCAGTAATACTGCTTTCCCAAGAAAAAAGTGCTTGCCATTAGCCAAGTCTATCCCATGCAGCATGGGGGATCACCTGGTAACATCAGCAAACCTGTGAAGTCTCAGCCAAAAAGGCATGCCTCTTGTTCTAATACCATGGGAATTCCTCATTAGCCTAACCAGCAGAAGTCGACTAAAATCATAGAGCCTCAGGATTGAAAAGTATCCTAGGAATAATCTATAAGCTCTATTCCAATGGTTGGGTCATTGCCATAACATACTTTACAACTGGTTACCAATTGTAAATCTGAATATCTCCAGCTACAGGAACTTACTACACACAGAGGTATCTCATTCTCAGTATAGCCTTATAATCTAATAATGTTATTCTTTCAGTTAAATTAATCTGAGATCTTTCTCTTTGTAATTGTACTGTTTTGGGCACAATTTTACTGTGTGGAGCCATGCAGAACAATCATGTAGAATTGTTCTACTTTGTAACAACAAGCTGTGCATCTGGATTTTTTACAGTAAGCTGTAGAGTTATTAGAACTTGAGTTGAATTATGGCTCTTAACATTTAGATATGACCTGAGGCAAACTATTTACCCTCATCAATGTTGTCTGTAAAATGAGGACAATAATCCCAGCATCACTTAAATGTCATGACAATTAAATAAAAGATTATATCAAATAAAAGCACACGGTAGGTACTTTTAAAAGTTTGTTGAACTGGTTCCTTTATATTTTCTCATTGTTTTACTCTTCTGAACACTGTTTTCTGATACTGATTCATTCTGTCTATTTCTTACCCTATAGACTTCTCCCCTAGGCCACTTCAGGAATTCAAATTTGTATTATTTTAAATCATACCATAAGTGATCATAATATAGCAAGATGCTATTTCGCCTACAAAATGTTTTCATGTTCTGATTCAAATTAATATCACATAAATCCTATGAACCTAGAAGAACATATTAACATTTCATAGGTGAGGAGTTGAAGATCTTTATTCTTTATATACAAGGTAATGTAGATTCACTAAGTTGCAAGCTCCTACAGGTTACTTTTCTACAAAATACACAATCAATTTATTTATTTATTTATTTATTATTTTTTGAGACAGAGTTTCACTCTATCACCCAGGCTGGAGTGCAGTGGTACGATCTCACATCACTGAAACCTCCACCCTGTGGATTCAAGTGATTCTCATGCCTCAGCCTTCTGAGTATTTGGAACTACAGGCATGCACCACCATGCCTGGCTAATTTTTGTATTTTTAGTAGAGATGGGGCTTTGCCATGTTGATCAGGCTGGTCTTGAACTCCTGGCCTCAAACAATCTACCCACCTTAGTCTCCCAAAGTGCTGGGATTACAGGCTTGAGCCACTGCACTCAGCTCTAACTTATTATTTGTAAAGTAAGTAATCATTATGCAAAAGAAAGGGCAAAAAGTCCCCATAACCATTTAGCAAATTGGATTCATTACCAAATGGTACAGGTTTACCAATAGTCTGGGGTTTGCCTCTCCTTAGGGGAGAGAAAGACAACCTGGCAAACAAGTGTTTCAGACACAATCAACTCTTTAATCTCTGCTTCTAATTGTGATGTGATGATCTGTGCTTCTTTTGCAGCATTCTCCTTAATGAGTTAGCAGCAACCCCACAACACTGTGCACACCTTCATTACTATACATGTAACTCTGTATTTAAATTATTTTTTAACTGCCTCTTCTGTGGCATTATGAGTACTTGGGTTATAGGGACAATAACTTATTTTTCTCTGCAGTCCTGTATGTACTAATATGAACAGGAGACAGGGAAATACTGAGTAGAAGAGGGCAGTTCCCCAGCAAAGGTGGAATGATGTGATAGAGAAAGAGAGGAGGAGGGATGTCTGGACACTGAGGGGAGTTCAGCAGGGATGGCTGGAGCAGAGTCTGGCCACTATGTGATCCAACTCCAGAGGAAGACCACTTTCCCACTCCATTCCCCTCTTCCTGCTCCCCATCCATCTCACTGAGAGCCACCTCCACCACTCAATAAAACCTGGCACTCATCCTTTGTGCCCACGTGTGATCTGATTCTTCTGGGACACTGGGCAAGAGCTCAGGATACAGAAAGCTGTCATGTGGCCCTCTGCCCTTGTGATAAAGCAGAGGGTCCATTGAGCTGAAAATGTCTGAAAATGGCATAGATGAAACAGCTTGGTAACACTAGGGTTGCAGGCATCCATGCCAAACTAAGTAACACCTTAAACCAAGCTGGCCAATCAGATTCTCTCTCTTGGGATTTTAGAATTGAAGCAATGCATTTTTACCTGTAATGGTGTAATGGTTAATACTGAGTGTCAACTTGATTGGACTGAAAGATTCAAAGTATTGTTCCTAGGTGTTTCCGTGAGGGTGCTGCCAAAGGAGATTAACATTCATGTCAGTGGACTGGGAAGGGCAGACCCACCCTCATTCTAGGTGGGCACAATCTAATCAGCTGCCAGCATTGCCAAAATAAAAGCAGACAGAAGAACATCATGGAAAGACTAGACTGACTAAGTCTTCTGGCCTCCATCTTTCTCCCATGTTGAATGCTTCCTGACCTCGAACATCAAACTTCAAGTTCTTCAGACTCTAGTCTTCTTTTGGACTCTTAAACTTACACCAGTGGTTTGCCAGGGGCTCTCAGGCCTTTGGCTACAGACAGAAGGCTGCACTATTTGCTTCCCTACTTTTGAGGTTTTCGGATACAGACTGGCTTCCTGGCTTCTCAGCTTGCAGAGGGCCTATTGTGGGACTTCTTTTTGTGATTGTGTGAGCCAATTATAATAAACTCCCCTTCCTATATCTATCTATCTTATCAGTTTTGCACCTTTCTAGAAAACCCTGAATAATACAGATGGTCACTTAAATAAAATCATAAAAATGTTTTATTTCTTGGTTTCATTTCATTTCTGAGGGCCCATCCTGTTCTTGAGTCCCATCATTCACCTGTATATTTATATAAAAAATGTCTTTTGGCTTGATCTAAACATAGTTGGGTTTGTTACTTTGAACCAAAAATATATATTATTCTAATTACTTATTTTCATTTATAGAAACATCATATTTGAAAACAAGGTAGGGCCTCCATCATATCCAACCTTCATATTTTAGGTAACAAATAAAAATATAATTGCTAAAGATTTCATTTAAACATTGTTATTACACTTGCCAAGTGTCCAAAAGAATGTCTCAAAAATTAAGAATACACAAATTTTTGACATCTTAAGTCTTCATGTATTTCCTTTTATCTCATGGTACTTTGCACCAGGTCTTACATGGTAGGTGTTCAATAAAAAATTATTAGTTAATACAATGTTTGGAATATGTGTACAATAATTGTTGACAACTTAATTTATTACAATCCCCTTCCTGTATTTTCCTTCCTAAGAGGATTTAAAGCAGCTCCCAAAGGACAGGAGCTTAGGTTGGGCCAGAGGGAGATAAAGGCAAGAAAACTATTCATGTAAGGTAATGTAGTTTTTTTGCTTTGTTTCAAAATTTGACTACAACAAGCATAGAGAGGCAAGGATTTCCCTTTTTCTCCCTTCTACTTCTTTTCCAACACCCTGGTACTACCTTCCAAAATAAATTTCATGTTGAAGATCCTGTGTCCATTCATTTAGTCATTCATGTATTCATTTAACTAATATTTATTGAATGTCCATGTGCTAGTCAGAGAAACAGGTACTTGAGATACAAGCCAGAGATGAGGATTGTTCCTTCCAACAGAACATTCACAATGAGGATCTAACAGTAAGTGAGTAATTTCAGTAAAACATACTAAGGGCTGTGTTGGGAGAAGTACATAATCCTATGAGATGAGGCAGGGTGAAATCTAACCAAGACACAGATACATGGAATGTTTCTTAAAGAAAATGTTGAACTTAAAATCCAAATTGAAAAAAGTATTTTATAACAATTCTCCTTGCCCAAGGCCCTCACAGACATGCTATTCACTCTGCAGAATATTCTCCCCATTATGACTTGTGCCCACAGCATTATTTGACCAATTTATTTGGCTAACTCTTATGCAATCTTCAGGACAGAGTCTGTATCTGTCTATTCACTGCCACATTTCCACACTAGTAAAGTGCCTACTCTAATATAGGAACCCGACAGAATTTCGAAAGGTAAATAATGCTTAATAAATCACACTATATTCTAATTATTAATAGTTGGTTTACATGACTAGAGCCTTCTCAAGGGCACTAATGGTTTCATTTCCTCACTCTCAACAGGACTTGCTCTTTCTGTTCGTTGACATAAACCAGACTCTTCATGCTAATCGGGATGGGAGTGTATCATAAGTCCTCGTTGATACTCACATTCCATCTCTTGAGTTTAATCAACTTCCATTCACCTATCTGTTTGCTTCTTAGTCTTGGTATTGCTGTTTCCTTCATCTCTCACCCTCATTTGGATCCATATTTCAATAATCACATTCTTTGCCCAACCCCTCTGTTTGATGCCCTGGTTTGAACATAATACAATTCTGGCATTACCATCAGCATCTTCTCCTAGACACAGTTTCTCATTTATTCTATCTGGGGCCACGTAAACACAAAGTGTCCCCTGATGTGCCACGGCTCTCTACTTACCCCGTCTTCTCAATTGGCTTCTCCCTCAGGAGAAGACAGAGGCTACACAAAAATTCAGACGAGTGCCAGGTATACAGTAGTCATTCCACTTATTCAGAATAACTTTTTAATGCCATTAATTTTATAGTGGAATTCAATGTAAGAGTATTAACTGATCTATAAAATGTTTCACATATATTGTGTGAGAGAGATAACTTTATAATTTACCTACTTCAAAATTTCTTAAGGAATTTAATAAACTGTGTTTGTTGGGGAGAGAGGCTGCACCAGCAAAAGCCAGGGAAGATTTTTACTTTATTCCATAATATTCTACCATAGATATTACGCAGATGCATTTATTATAAAATTTTCCTGGCTTACAATTAGTGTAGATTCTACCTAGAGAGCTTGCAGTTTATGCCCTCTTCAGTCAACATTACAAACCTGCAATTTCCTTTTATCTCACCATTTTATTGGCTCCCACAGGAGATATTGTGAGATAGTAAAAGAGATGGAAATTACACTTGCAGGAAGAATGCTTTCCAAAACATGTTCTAGCACTTGACTCTTAATAGTGTGTAGCAGCTGGAGGCAGGTAGCCAAATGTCCCTGTGCTATACCCTACCTGACTCTAGTTTTCCCCTATAGTTACTCTCTTTCTGTAGGTTACCTCTAACTCTACTTGTCAAAAACCTACTTATTCTTCCATTTCAAATGTTTCCACTTGTATAAAGACTTCAATTACTTCCCTCTATAAAGTTATGCAGTTGTTCTTGTCAATATTTTGAAGCACCTAACAATGAGAGTTAACATTTAGATAGTGCTCATTTTCTGCCAAGCACTGTTCTAAGCACTTTATAATAATAAATGGCTAATTTAATCCTCATAACAGTCCTATCAAGAAGACACTGTTAGTATCTCCACTTTAAAGAGAAAGAAACTCAGTTTGGAAGTTAAAGCAGGTAAGTCTTGAAGAATGAGTTCATAGATGTTAATGAGGTAAAGAAAGATATTCTACACAGACAGAAGAGTATATGTATAGCATATTTATGCATATATGGCATGAGGTTATGAAGCAGAATAGTATGGGTATTAATTTATTCAAACATTATATTTTGAACATTGGCTACATTGTAGACACTGTGCTTAGTTTGGCATTCTGGGAGTAATGGGTAGCAAAGGAAAGAAAAGGTGCTACAAGCAGCTTATTGTTACTGGTAAGTAAAGATGAAAGGGGAAATGTAGGGAAGTTCAGTTCATGGAGGATGAACGTGTGTAACGCTAAGCAGCTTAGATTTGACCCAATAGGTTCTGGAGAAAACAAAGGAACTTTAAGAGAGGAAATAAAAAGATGGTTATATTTGTATATCCAATGGCAGGAAGTGATGCCTTCTTTCCTAAACTTCCAGAGTATTTTGTACCTTTCATATTATTTACCATATTTTACCTTTTAGTATAAATTTAAACTGGATTCATATTAAGTAGCTCAAGGATTTTAAGCTTCTAATAGGCAACAAACTTGACCACTAGGTTTTTGGATCCTCCATAAGGCCTAGAACAGACTGTACTTTGTACTCAAATGTGTTCAGTAAATGTATGCCAGATTGAATTAAATAGTCCCTGTTTCTACACCTGCATCAAACTCCTCCTTGAAAACTCATGTCGTTTTTTGTCTTAACAGGCTGAGCACAGGGACAAACTACTAATGACATAAGGGATGTGCTACATTTGTAGTAGGTTAAGAAAGATCTCCTGGATAATTAGATATCTGATAGTATTGATCCAGCCTCTCAGAATTCTTCACAAGAATAAGGTCTCCCCGCAACCAAACACTGCCTTCTCAAAATCCTGGATCATGTCCTTCCACATAGAAATTGGACAAACTACTGAAAAATATCATTTTTTAGGATCTACTGTTGAGTAATGTTTAGGTTTATGAGGAAAATATCATACATACTTGAGCCAGAACAGATATACAACTTCCTTGCTGTTATCAGAAAGGTATAAAAATTATTTTGTCATACTCAGCTAATTTAAAATGATTTAAGCAACTCATTCTTTATCCTTCTACTGAAAAATAAATGAAGTTAAAAAAATAACAATAATTTACATAAATAGGGTGTTCAGCATTCTAGGTCACTTCACTTTGGTGTAAGCTTTTTTATAGCAATCAAAATAATTTATCTGGAGGAATTCTACCTTTTTCTGCCTTCCCTCACTAGTAAAACAATTTAATTCTATTATATCAAGCATCACCTTTTCTTGATAATGTTTTCCCAAACTTTAGCCCGCATGATGGTATTCATTCATAAAGTAATCTGTACACTCTCTGAAAGCACACTAACAAGCATTCCCACAATAGCTTCAGTTCACTTAAACAGACATTTAATGAAGTGCAATACTCCTTCCATAGCGGCCTTTGCATCACCTAACTTATTTCTGACACATCCATCAGAGGATGAAGGAACATTGTGGAAATGAATGGTTGAATGGTATTTATAGACCACCAATCTCTATCAAATTG
The DNA here is from genome assembly GCF_000951035.1 of Colobus angolensis palliatus. Classification (NCBI taxonomy): domain Eukaryota; kingdom Metazoa; phylum Chordata; class Mammalia; order Primates; family Cercopithecidae; genus Colobus; species Colobus angolensis. The sequence goes on along the minus strand of NW_012114866.1, from coordinate 5,415,183 downwards.
TAGTGTCATTTTAGCCTTCACAAGTGCAAAGATAATTAGTATGATACAGGAACTGATTGAAATTTTCTCTTCCTTTTCCAACCTAGGTGCTTTTCTATCTAGAGTAGATCAGGTGTCATAACACTGTGTACCCTTCTTCCTATTATAGTATGAGTAATTTTACATCTATTTGAAATTTTCATGACTACAGTGACCATGTCTTCTTTTTTCTTGCTTGTCAACATTCAGGGGTAATATTCAAAATTGTTAGCAATTGGCCTAGCACAGTGACAAATCAATTAGAATGGATGCTGCCTAGAACACCACTTTGTTATGTACAAACAGAATATCAGTTCAACAACTGGCATAATGTGGAGAACATAACAGCTCATCAGTAAATAATTGTTAAACAAATACGTGGATGAATAAATTAACCGACTCACTGGATCAGACCTGTCTCACATTCAGTTTAAAATCATTCATTACTTCGGTGCTTTCATTGTATTTAATCATTCGCTTTTTAAAATCTCTACAAAGTAGGCACTATGTTTATTGTTTAGGGTAATTAGTAGGGGAGTAAAGATAGTTAAATAGAAATAGCCCATGCTTTAAGATGTTTATAGTCTTGCTTATAGTCAAGATGCTTATACTATGGGAAATAAGATGTTTTCATAAATAATCATAGAAATGAAAAGTATCGGCCGGGCGCGGTGGCTCAAGCCTGTAATCCCAGCACTTTGGGAGGCCGAGACGGGTGGATCACCAGGTCAGGAGATCGAGACCATCCTGG
>NW_012114866.1:5409891-5414219 GCF_000951035.1 Colobus angolensis palliatus | reverse complement strand
CACTTGAGATTCAAGAATAGATCTGTTGGATTCCAAAGACCATGTGCATCTCACTATGTAAAACATTGACTTTGGAATTTACACACCTAGATTTGAATCTCAGCTTCAGCATTACCTGGTATGTTGGATAATATTGGGAAAGTCATTAAACCATTTTCAGTCTCAGTTTTCTTATCTTTAAAAGAGGGGTAATAGTACCAACCTCTCAGAGTTTGAGTGAATTTTAAGTATAACCATCTTTTAACATATTTAACACAAAGTATAACATACAGTAGATGCTCATTAGATATTAATCACTTCACAAATGCAAGTTAAGTGTATCTTATCTTAGAATACTGGTATTATGGTGGTGATAAAACTATACTGTTTTAAAGAAAATAAAATTCTTAGCTTCTAAAATTTTATATTAGATTGGGCAAAGGCTTGAGAATCAGACAGAACCAGAGACAGTTATTCTATTAACTACCAGGTCTATGGCTTGGAGCATATTACCTAACATATTTGAACCTCTAATTCCTTCATTTTTATGAGTATATAGGATTTCTATGGGGATTTAAAAGAAAGAAGGTGCTCATGATACATTACCTGCTTCAAAATGCAATTTAAAACATGAGGAGCCTTAAAGGGTCCTGAGTAGAGAGATAATAAAGTCCTCACTTTCTATTTTAAAACTGAAATTAAGATTGTTCCTAACCTGGAACATGTTTCCTGTCAACACTTTTTTATTAAGCTATGTGATAGGATGATTGATTCCATTGGGAAACTTGTAGTGGATAAAACAGTCACGAGAGGTCCCCTATGCAGAAGTCTGAATGTGAAAAGAGATGTTTGGAGAAGCAGAATATTATCTGCATAACAGCTGTACCTTGGTCCCCAGAGTAGGTAGCTTATATTCCTAGATAACAGGACTCCAAGACCCGAAGAAAATCTTTCCCTAGTTGAGATACAGTAGATATTATTGACCTTGAGTTCCTCTCCCTTTCGCCTTCCGTTAAAACTCTGGCTACATGTATTATTCGGAGAAATCTAGTGCCAGGCAGACCTGTGCCTGCATTAAGAAAATGATACTGAAGTTATAGAAGGAGCACAATAAAGAGGAGGACTTAATCTGAGTCTTAAGTCCTTCCACATCTCAGCAATGTTGTGCTGGGCAAATGACCCTTCTTTAAATCCTACTTCACTTCATCTGTTAAATGAGAATGCCAATGTCTCTAAGCTTAACAACTTTCAATGTATATTTACAAATAAAGTATGCACAAAGGAAAAGTACACACAAATAGATGATTCTTATCCTACCCCAAGATGTCACTATTGCTCATTATGGCTATTTCAGTCTAAGCCATCTTGTTATTCCATAGCTTATCACTTGTTTGTTGTGTTTATGTTTATTTTTGAGTCATTTTTAAAACACAGCCAACCCTATTATGAAGCCATTTATACACTCACCATTAAATGTAAAGTTTGTTTTTTTCATAAATTTGTATAATTTGTTACTTCAGAATGTCACTTCAGAAATTAAGAAATGGAATTTTAAAATAGACTCTTTGATAGTACAGAATATTTGAAATAGCAATAACTGCCTGACTTGCCTAAAGGACTGTGCAATATGTAATAGTACAAATACTTGGTAAAATAAAAAATATGACTGAAATACATTCATTGGTATATGTCTATCCCTACATACAGTGCTTGGTGGATTCATTGTTATAGAGGAAGTAAAAGTAAAGGAGCCTGGAGATAAAAAGTAGACATATCTATAAACCCTAGAACAAATTATAAACAACAAAATTTTTGAAAAAAAAATATAGATGATTATTAGAAATTGGTGGATTCCATTCCCTCTCCCCAGATTCCTGGGAGGCTAAATGATCCCAGCAATCTCTCTAGCCCAGCTCCTCCCCTCTCCAAGAATCTCTCCTTCCCAGAAATCTCTCTCTAGGCCAGCTCCTCCCCTCTCCAAGATTTCTCTCTAAAGCTGATTCTATCATTTAATGATGTTCCAATAAGAAAGAGAAGAGAAAAAATATATTAATAACGTTGTAGGGAAATACAGAAAAAGAAAACATCCTACTTTCATAAAAATAATTTAAAATAATTAGAAGTGCCAGTGTCTTCAGATGAGTAGGAATCAATCAGTGCAAATTTTCTGACACTACGAAAAATCTGAATGTAGTGATACCACCAAAGGCTCATACTAGCTCTCCAGTAATGATCCCTAATCAAAATGGAAATTCAGAAATGATAAATAATTAAAACTATGGGTTTCAAGGAAGCTAACTGAGGTACAGGACAAAGTTAAAAATCTACACAAAGAAACTTCTAAAGCAATCTGGGAAATTAAAAAGAAGATAAGTATGTTTTAAAATATCAATCAGTTCCTCTGGAATTGAAAAAATCACTTAATGAATTTTAAAATACAATTGAAAGCTTCATCAACAGACTAGAACAATCAGAAGAAAGAATTTCAGAGCGTAAAGACTGGTTTTTCAAACTAACCCAGTCAGAATAACATATACATATATTTTAATGAACAAAGTCTCAGAGAAATGTGAGATTATTTAAAGTGACCAAATATATCAATTATTGGCATCGCTGAGAGAGAAAGAGAAAAAATAAACAACCTGGAAAACATATTTGAGGAACTAATTCAAGAAAATTTCACTGATCTTGCTAGAGAGGTGGACATTTAGAAACAAGAAAGCTAGAAAACACTTGTAAGATACTATACAAAACAAACATCACCAAGGCATACAATCATCAGATTGTTCATGGTCAATGCTAAAGAAAAAATCTTAGATAGCTAGAGAAAAAGGCCAGATTATGTACAAAGGAAACTTAATCAGGCTAGAGGTGGACTTCTCACCAGAAACCTTGTAAGCCAGGAGAGACTGGGTGCCTATTCTTAAAGAAAATAAATTCCAACCAAGAATTTAATATCCTGCCCAAGCTTCAAAAGCAAAAGAGAAGTAAAGTATTTGCCAGACAAGCAAGTACTAAGTGAATTTGTTACCACAAGAGCAACATTATAGGAAATCTTGGTATGGTTTGGATATTTGTTTCTGCAAATCTCTTGTAGAAATATAGTCCCCAGTGTTGGAGGTGGGACCTGGTAGGAGGTATGTGGGTTTGGAGGTCGATTCCCCATGGCTTGGTGCTGTTCTTGCAGTAGCAAGTAAGTTCTTGCAAGATCTGGTTGCTTAAACATGTGTGGCACCTCCCTTCTCTCTCTGGCTCCTACTCCGGCTGTGTGACATGCCCGCTCCCACTTTACCTTCTCCCATGAGTAAAAGTTCCCTGTGGCTACCTTTTTTTAAACTTTTATTTTAGATTCAGGGGTACATGTGCAGGTTTGTTATATAGGTAAACTCATGTCATACGGGTTTGTTGTACAGATTATTTCATCACCAAGGTACCAGGCCTAGTATACAATGGATGTTTTTTCTGACCCCCATAGGCTCAATCAAAGGGTTGGAGAAAGATCTGTCATGCAAGTGGAAAACAAAAATGAAAAGGAATTGCTATTCTTATATCAGATAAAAAAGACTTTAAACCAACAACAATAAAAATGACAACAACCACATAAAAAAGAAGGACATTACATAATGATAAAGGGTTCAATTCAACCAGAAGACTTAACTCTCCTCAATATATATGCTAGCTATCCTAAAGATGTATGCACTCAGCATGGGAGCACCCAGATTCATAAAACATGCACTTTCTAGACCTATGAAAATACTTAGACATCTACACAATAATAGGTGGGATTTCAACACCCCACTGACAGCATTAGACAGATCATTCAGGCAGAATAGTATCAGTGAAATTCTGGACATAAATTTTACACTTGACAAGCTGGATCTAATAGACATCTACAGAATACTCCACTCATCAACCACAGAATATATATTCTTCTCATCTGCACATGGAACATACTCCAAGATGGACCATATGCTTGGCCATAAAACAAGTCTAAATACATTTTAAAAAACCAAAACCATACTAACTATATTCTTGGGTCACAGTGAGATAAAAATAGAAACCAATACTAAGACGAACTCTCAAGACCACACGATTACATGGAAATTAAACAAGTCACTCCTGAATGACTTTTGGATGAATAATGAAATTAAGGCAGAAATCAAAAAAATTCTTTGAAAATAAATAAAGGCTGGGCGCGCTGGCTCAAGCCTGTAATCCCAGCACTTTGGGAGGCCGAGACGGGTGGATCACCAGGTCAGGAGATCGAGACCATCCTGGCTAACACGGTGAAACCCCGTCTCTACTAAAAAATACAAAAAACTAGCTGGGCGAGGTGGCGGGCGCCTGTA